>NW_019237161.1:202831-223656 GCF_002742605.1 Olea europaea var. sylvestris | reverse complement strand
AGACCTAATTCTCGGGGCGGCACCAGTATCTAAAGCCCCATACCGAATGGCCCTAAAGGAACTACAAGAATTAAAGAAGCAGTTGCAAGAACTCCTAGATATGGGCTTCATACGACCAAGCGTATCTCCATTGGGTGCACCGGTGTTGTTTGTAAAGAAGAAAGATGGAAACATGAGGATGTGCATCGATTATAGGGAGATAAATCGATTAACCATCAAGAATAAGTACCAACTCCCGAGGATCGAGGATCTGTTAGATCAATTGAAAGGAGCTAAGGTATTTTCCAAGATCGACTTACGATCGGGATACCATCAACTGAAAGTAGAGACAAAGGATATACCTAAGACAACTTTTAGAACTCGATATGGACACTACGAGTTTATGGTGATGCCGTTTGGGCTAACCAATGCACCTGCAGTGTTCATGGACCTGATGAATCGAGTGTTTCATCGATACTTGGATAAGTTTGTCATAGTCTTCATCGATGACATTCTGATATATTCTAAGAGTAAGGAGCAACATGAAGAGCACTTGAGAATAACCTTAGAGGTATTACGCAAGGAAAAGCTGTGTGCCAAATTCAAGAAGTGCGAGTTTTGGTTTGAACGAGTTGGATTTCTTGGACATGTAGTTACTGCCCAAGGGATTGAAGTAAATCTAGCAAAAGTAGAAGCAGTAACCAACTGGAAAGCACCAACAAATGCTGGCGAAGTACCGAGTTTTCTAGGATTGGCTGGATATTATAGGAGATTCATAGAAGGATTCTCCAAAATTGCTGGACCAATGACGCAGCTTACAAGGAAGGGAGTAAAATTCCAATGGACGGAAAAATGCGAACAAAGTTTCCAAGAACTTAAGCAGAAGTTAATATCAGCACCTGTATTAACAATACCTGAACGTACGGAAGGGTTTTTTATATACAGCGACGCATCCAAGCGAGGATTGGGATGTGTACTAATACAGAATGGAAAAGTAATAGCCTATGCTTCAAGACAATTGAAGAAACATGAGCAGAACTACATGACGCATGATTTAGAACTTGCAGCGGTAGTACACGCTTTGAAGATATGGCGACACTACTTGTATGGACGAAAGTATGATATCTACACAGATCACAAAAGTCTCAAGTATTTCTTCACACAGAAGGAATTGAATATGCGACAAAGACGATGGTTGGAATTGGTGAACGATTATGACTGTACTATTCACTACCATTCGGGTAAGGCTAATGTTGTGGCCGACGCTCTAAATAGAAAATCAATGGGACAATTGACGTCACTACCCACCTCTCAAGTGAAGTTAGTCAAGGACTTGGAAAAGTTACGGATCGAAGTGGTTACCACACCAGGACAAGTCACTGCTCGTCTAGCAGCTTTAATAATTCGACCTACTCTTAGAGATCGAATTATAGAAGCAAAAAATAAAGACTCATTTTTGCAGAAGATTAAGAATGAAGTTGGTACCGATAAGAAAAAGGACTTTGAAATAACTGAGGATCAGGCACTAATATTTAGAGGAAGAATTTGCGTGCCTAAGGATGAAGCCTTAAGAAACGAGATATTAAAAGAAGCTTATTCCACCTCGTACACCGTACATCCCGATGGTACGAAAATGTATCGAGATCTTCGAGATACATTTTGGTGGAGAAATATGAAAAGAAGTATAGGGCTGTACATGTAAAAGTGCATGGTATGTCAACAGGTTAAGGCAAAACACCAAAAACCAGCTGGATTGTTAAATCCACTAGATATACCTGAATGGAAATGGGAAATATCACGATGGATTTTGAAGTTGGATTCCCGAAGTTAGCAAGAGGAAATAATGCTATATGGGTAGTAGTGGATCGACTAACGAAGTCAGCTCATTTTCTTCCAATGAAAATGTCATTCAGTTTAGACCAATTGGCGCAGTTGTACATTAAAGAGGTTGTGAGATTACACGGTGTACCTGTATCCATTGTGTCTGACAGAGACCCAAGGTTCACGTCCAAATTTTGGAAAAGTCTACAAGGAGCTATGGGAACGAAGCTGAACTTTAGTACAACATATCACCCTTAGTCCGATGGTCAGTCTGAAAGGACCATCCAAACTTTGGAAGACATGCTGAGAACATGTGTTTTGGATCTAGGAGGTAATTGGGAGTCATACTTACCTCTAGTAGAGTTCGCTTATAATAACAGTTTCCAAGCAACTATAGGAATGGCACCATACGAAGCTCTCTATGGTAGAAGATGTAGATCCCCTGTTCATTGGGATGAAGTCGGAGAGAAGAGAGTTTTGGGACCAGAAATGGTTGAAAGGACGGTCGAGGTAATCGATAAGATCCGTGCAAGAATAAATGCAGCACAGGATCGACAAAAAAGCTATGCAGATACAAGGAGGAATGATTTAGAATTCCAAGTTAGGGATAAAGTGTTTCTGAAAGTAGCACCGATGAAAGGTGTACTTAGATTTGAAAAGAAAAGCCAGCTACGACCCCGGTATATCGAAGCTTTCGAGATACTTGATAGAGTCAGAAATGTGGCTTACCGACTAGCTTTGCCACCTGAATTATCGATAGTGCACAATGTGTTCCATATATCGATGATAAAGAAGTATGTACATGATCCTAATCATGTAGTGAGTTATCAAACCTTGAAGGTACAGAAAGATTTTTCGTACGAGGAACTACCGATCAAGATATTGGATCGAAAAGTGCATAAACTAAGAAATAAAGAGATTCAGCTTGTTAAGATACAGTGGAATCATCACGACGTAGAAGAAGCGACTTGGGAAAAAGAAGAAGAAGCCAAAGACAAGTATCCAACACTATACGCCCAATCAGAAGGTAAATTTCAAGGACGAAATTTTAATTAAGGTGTGGGGGATGTAGAACCCCAAATAATTATAGACACCTTAGTGACACTAAGACATGAATATTGGATGACTAAAGTATACATTAGATTTTTAGTCTCATTTGAGACCCATTTTCGACATAGGAAACATTTGATTTGGAAAATAATATCTAAATAAAAGTTGTAGTTCTTTGAGTTAGCTTTCCAACGCAGTTTGAATTATCTCAATCGGATATCGGGAGAAGAAGTTATGATAGAAACACTAAAAACTGTGCAGTGTTAACCGGACAACAACCGGTCGATCGAAACTGCCTGACATGAAAATTCTCGTTTTTCTCTAAAATTTAAATATTTATTTTCATCAATTATTTTCTCAAAGGGCCACCCACGTTTTTGGTAATAAAAACCCCACTAAATTGAAGCATTTAACCTCAAACTTAAATGGCACCCATATTTTCTCTCTTAAATGAAATTTGACCCTTCATTTGCTTTAAGTTATGAGATATTTACCTATAAATAGAGACATCATTTCACTCATTTTTTCTCACACCAAAAGCAAGAGCTTTTACATACTAAAGAAAGAGTTTTCAAGAGAGAAAAAGAGAGGGAGGAAAACTGTTTTTCCTAGAAGTTTAAGTAGAGTTTTCAAGCATCAATTCTCAACGGTTTTCAAACATCCAAGGAGTACATTTCTTTCAACATCCAAGTTTCATCTAAATTTTCAATCCAAGTTTTCAAAATTTCAAAAGTATCAATCAGGGTAGGTAGATGTGCAATGTGTTTAATCGTGTTAAGTTATAAGTTTCGATTCATGTTAATGTTTGTATATCAAATGGTACTCCGGTATGGCATATCCCTCTATGTTAATGGTTGTATGTCAAATGGTACTCCGGTACAGCATACCCCTCTATGTTGAAGAAATGTTCGTATGTCAAATAGTACCATTGGGTACGGCATACCCCTTCATGTCAAATGGTGCCTCCGGGTACGACATGTATGAAAAGTTATAAAGTTAATGTTTCGAAATGTATAGTTTGATCAGGAATGCACCCATGACACCTATTGAGTTTTTCAACTCACAGGTTTAATCCTATCTCTACAAATTGAAGGAATTCTACCTCGGGAATGGATTGAGGAGAAGATGGAGAGTGATGCAACGAGCCCATAGAAATCCGGTGAATATGTGATTTGAATTTATTTTTATGAAATGTTTTCTAATGTTATTTCTTTAAAGTTTTGAATAACGCAGAATGCGAGAACAAGTTATGTTTTCTTCAAATAAATTACATTTTGTTGTTTTGAAAAATGATTCAGTGTTTTTGTTTAAAGTATTTGAAGTATTGTTATTTAAATTATTATTCGAAAATGTAAGCTTCCGCTAAAACGTATACACTTGTTACGGTTAAGCTAAGTAAAGTAAGTAGCGTTCCAGTCCACTAGGGGTCGGGGCGTTACACAATTCGTGCGCTATGGGTAAATAGCTCATAGAAGGCTTCATACTTGGCACACACAGAATATATTTACAAAGTCAAATCTGAAAAAAGGCCACACGCTCAGCATGGGAAGGCTCAGCGCTCGAGTGATTATAACAGCTTTGCAGGCTTGAATAGGACTCGGTGAGTTTTCTGTCAAATTTTGGGGCGATACCAGAAATCAAAATACCAGGGAAAATGGTATCACCCAAAGGTGGCAGCTTTACTAGGGCCCCAACATCCCTTAAAGTAATGGATATGGGACCAAGAGGGAAAACAAAAGTATTATACTCAGAGGACCAAAAACTTAAAGCAATAGGAAAAAGTGTTGGGTCAAAAATTGGGGGTTGACGAGAGATTTCTAACAAATCAGAAATCCTAGCACTATCAAAAATTGCATTGGTAGGACCATGGCCCACAAGGTGAGCATGCCATCTACGGAAAATAACATCAGATTTAGGCCAAGTGCGAATACCTCTTTCGCGAAGCGGCCTCAGCAGCAAAGAGTTCAGAAACTGAGGGCCTTGAGTACAAGGGAACAGCTGGCCCACCACCACTTGTTCGACGGCCTCGGCATTGTTGAATGAAGGACCTAGATAGAACTCACTGAGTTCGGCATTGGCTGGTGCAAGGAAGTTCGGAGTTATTTATGGCCGAGTGAGGATTTTCTAAAAATCTTCGAAACTGAAAGAGTCACCAGATTGTGTTTGTAAAGCAGCCATTGGAAACGAAGTAAAGTTTTGTTGAAGTTTGCTTGAGAAACGTAGTACAGAAGTAAGAAGATGAACAGTAATATTGCGAGAAAGAAGCGCGAAATAATGATACGTGAGTTAGTGGTACAACGAAATGGCGTGTCTTTGGGGTTTATAAGGGTTTGTAGCGTCGCACTTTTTCAAGCTATGGAAGGAAATAATGATTGAAATTCTTGGGAATTTCAAATGTTGTTGGGAAACACAAAGTAAATATGGCAAAGATTAATAATTGGTATTAATTCTGCCATATTGGGGGGTACTTGTTGATACGCTAAAAGTGCAGCCCAAATCGAATAGCCCAAAGAATGAAACCCAACTGGACAATTCAGGATAAAAGCCCAAATAGGGTTATTAATGAATGCAGTGGAAGCCCACAAATGCGGTAACACCATCGCCCAAACTTGCAAGACGCCCAAGATCTGAGCGAATGAAGTGCCTTGCAGTCGTCCAGAGTTATGACCATGTTTTCGCCCAAACCTTCGAATCGCCCAGGATCTTAGCAAACATAAGATGTTATGGTTATCCAAAAGTGCAGTTATCAAAGCAGTTATTGAATAATCTTATCACGTTCCACGATTCAAGGAGTTCAGTTGAAGACGGTTGAACGACAAAGAGTAGTGGCAGCAGTTAGAGATGGCAATTCCACGATAAGTTGGCCACCATGAAAGAAGTGTGTAGTTATAAAACAATCAAAGAGTTTCTAAGTGGTTAATCACAAAGAAATCATCAAGGGAATATAAAAGGAAGAGAAGACATAGAGCAAAAGACCCCGAGTCAAACACTCTCAAACAGAGAATATGTAATTTCAATTTCTTAGTTTAGAGTTAAACATTTCTTTTAAGTACTCGTGTGCTTGCGCCCCTTGGAGGCATTCTGTTTAAATTCCAATTGTAAAGTCATCACCAATAAAAAATCCCTTTTTGGGACTTTGATTCAAGAGATTTGTTCCTTAAACAATCGTCTGATCCCTTTTTAATTGTTAGCGACTACTCGCGCAAAACACTTTCTATTTATATTTGAATTGGTGCATCGATTTGATTTTTAAGCATAGAGAAGTGTATTTTATACACTTTCATTAGGTCTTCTTTCTTAGGAAATTTATGTACATTCCAAGTGTTTAGAGTTGAGTTCTGTTTGGAAAACATTGGCAATGAAAAAGAGTGAAACACATTGATAGATGTAGTGAAAAAAACGAAATATGAAGTCGGAAAGTTCTAAAGAGCCAATAAAGCAAATGAGACTGTTTGAACACCCAAAGTGAAGGAGCGGAGTGTAGTGCCCGCACCAACGGGCTACTTCTGATAGCACAAAATAATTCCCGGTGGTGGAGGTGCCCTCGCTATTGGGTACTCTGAAATAAATACGGTCCTAAATATTAAATCACATGATTATAAGGGTTTGTAGGTATATTGAGACATGAGTTTTTAGGTTTTGAGAAAATCTACATATAACTCAATTCTACAAAATCAATTAGAGAAAACATATGAGCTCTCTCAAGATAGAAGACATAAACTGATTTTACCAATTTAAGTTTTTCTCCAAATTCATTTTCTATCATTTTAGTAGACAATTTAGAAATAGCATTTAAGAACAACCAAAATAATGAATATGCGTACTTGGTTAGTTAACTTGACTTAAGTCGAATCTAAATACGCAATCCTCGTGAAACGATATTATGTTCATCATTTTATTACTTGTCCACATTATCGTGTACTTATTGAATTTTAATACAACACCGCCAAATGTAAGCTCTGGTCAAATAAAGACAGTTGACACATGTCACACATAATTAACACCGTGCTAAAGAGTCTTGATTAAGACCAACAACCATCACTCACTATCATAACATTATGATGATTTAGGCCATCAATTTCATTTAATTGTATTTGAAATCTTCTTTTAATCCCACAAGAAAATGAAATTTCTAGAACCCGATATAAAATTGTGTATTGACCATATGAAGAAAAAGGTAGACCGTATTCTTATTGGAACAGATGCAACCGAAAGAAGAAAAAGTTCGATAACTTACGGAAAATTGTTTTAGAGATAAAGATTAACGTCATATAATTTGTCTAAAAAATTTAGAATAGTGGTCCCTTTTTTTAATAATATTTTTTTTCTTTTCTTTTAGTCTCCGTATCTTCTAATGTAAAAAATAAATATTTTATTTTCAAGACCAAAAATTAGAAAATAAACTATCAAATGATTATCAATTCAAGTTCCACTAAGCTCTACATTTTAAAGTTAGATTCATCACCATGTTGTTGACAATTAAATTTAGAGGAGATTTTATAAATTTTTTGCAATAAAAACATAAATATATTATTTAAATATGTAAAAGAATGTTTAATACAGAGGAAATCCCCCAAATGGTCACCGAACTTTGCCAAAATCTCCTAGGAGGTCAACGAACTTCACTTCGTCTCTAAATGGTCCCCGAACTTTGCCAAAATCCCCTAGGAGGTTATCAAACTTCACTTCGCCCCAAAATGGTCACTGAACTTTACCTAAATTTTCCAAGAGGTCACTCAACTTTTACAAATTGGGACCCATGCATAATAAGTTCAGTGATCTCTCAGAGATTTTTTGCAAAGTTTAGTGACCATTTAGGGGTGAAATGAAATTCGGTGACCTCTTAGAGGATATTTGGAAAGTTCGGTGGCCATTTAGGGACGAAATAAAGTTCGGTGACTTCCTAGAAAATTTTGGCAAAGTTCAGTGCCCAATGGGGAGATTTCCTCTTTAAATCATGTTAATTCGACAAAATATTACTTGAAAAAGAGTAATGGATATATTTACGCGTGGTCGCCAGCCTTATCACCGCGGATGTCTAATAATTCATAAAATTATTCCATGAAAACAATTTGTCACCAATAGGGCGACACCACTTACCTTTAAAAATTCTTTCTTTTTGACTCTTTAAAAAGTGAATACAATTAAAAAATCAATTGTTCATGCAAATATGTAATTTGCAGGTTGCCCCTCAGGACATAATCCAGTGGTGCAAAAGGATAAGAGTCAAGTTATTTTACGTCTTGTTGGCAGCCGCAGTGTGGGGGTTTAATTCCCGAGACATGAAATTGGACTACTTGTAGACGCAGTGTACAAACAGCTCTTGTTTCCTAACCTGGTGGGGGACATCCCGCAATTTACATCTCTCACAAAACTCTAGGGACGGGACGTTGAAGGCCCTCAAAATTGAGATTCAACCTTTATGTAATTTGCAGGTTAATTCTCATCACGGGTCCTAGCCCACGCGATATGACTCATAAGATATGTGCTTCACCAGATAGCATTTTTCTAATTAAATTCTTTTTGTTCTTCTTCTTTTACAGCTCAGACGGTGAAAAGTGATAACATTTTTCTAATTAAATTCTTTTTGTTCTTCTTCTTTTACAGCTCAGACGGTGAAAAGTGTCAAATTTTTCATATTATTTTATTTTTATAGTAGAAAGGTTTTGTTCATCCCACCTGACCTCACATTGACGCTGCACCTTTCAAATAGGTAGAAGACGAAGAGACAACTAAAGCCCCGTTTGGGAGCAATTTTGAGAATTAATTTTTTTATCGTTAGAAGAAAAGTGAAGGCTACCTATTAGAGAAAAAGTTAAACTTTACAGTTGAAATAGTGAAATAATGGTCAAAAAATCAATTTTTTGAAATGAAAGTTCACTCCAAAACGGCCCCTAAATTAGCCTACATGCAATCTTCGGAGTTGATCATACACCTCATGTCTTGACATGGCAAAATGTATATTCCATTGGATTTTACTACATGGTACATTATGGTTCACACTATAGTGTACAAAATGTCCAAGTGACGTTGAATCATTGGATGGTGGAAAAAACTATACATAATGGAATATACATTTTTTTCACTAGCCGGTGATTCAATGTGTTGACGAAAATATTATTTTGAATTAAAATCACCGTAAGTGTACGGTTCGTTAACAAGTAATAAAGTGAATTTTGAGTCCAAGCATCGTCCTATAGAGATTGTACTAGTTTAAATTCAAATTATCTTAACCTTAATCGAAACTCTAAAAATTTATGATTTTTCTAAAGTTAAATTGTAATCATGTTAAATTATAGATGAATGCAAGACCTAAATTAATTAAAATCAACGCAAAACCTAAATTAAATTCAAGTTTTAAGAAAATATGCTGATGAAAAGCTTCCTTGGATCCGAATCCCCTTATATCAATCCCTTTTATCCCGAATTTTATAAATTTGACAACACGATTTAATTATAATGACCAATATTTCTAATCTATTTAAAATTTTCACTTTAGTAGAGTTAACCTATTTTTACATATGACCTGATTATATTTCTATAATGGATACGAACATATAAAAATGCATTAATTGATTTATAAATGCTTAAAAATCACATAAAGTATAGTTCTATATTTCTATCTTCTTTGGACCCTACGACAATTGACCTATGTCTAACTTATTTTCCATCTCTCGAGAATAAAATAAGTCACAAAACTCATACAACTATTACACATATAACTGTAGAGAAAATAAAATTTATGCTAATCATTCAATAATTAAAAACACTTTTTAACGCCAAAATAAATAAAATTCAAAAGTTTAAAGTTCATAATATAAAGTTCATTACAAATCCTAGCACAAAATAATTTAATCGACCAATATGTTGAAATTAAACAAAGAAATGATATAGGACATCATAAAAAATTGACCAAACGTGATTAATTATGGCAATTTTATTTGGCCGCCGTCTTTCTCTTTATTTTTACTTTGTTTTTCCGCCTGCTTCAGCCTTCTGTCCGTTTGTATGTATAATCAATTCTCTTTTTCCAATATGCCGAATTGTGTGTTTAGTTTCTTCAAAATTTCAGCCCAACTCCATTTTTGTGTTGCCTTGTAAGCTGTATAAATAATTATTCTTCCCACCAGCCAGTCGCCGTCTTGCCGTGTATTTTTCCTCCCCCACCTGCGTGTGTAATATCTATTTATATATGTACTGATAGCAAAAAAATCCGTCCCGATAGGTTAGCCGGGGGCGGGCTGATGGGGGTCCCCGTCACGGGGCACAGCCCGGCCCCACCCTGGGAAAAGGGCAAAAAAATTAAATTTTGAAAATAATTTTATTTATAGACAATTTACTGGTTAAAAATTCATTTTGAATTTGTATTTTATTCCCTAATATTAGCATAGCTCGAAATTTTGAAAATGTAAATAATAATAATAATAATAAAATAAACGGGGTAATAAACTGGGCGAAAAGTTGCCTCATCCCTGCTTTGCCCCGCACCGTCTAAGACAAGACGAGACGACGCGCCTCGAACTCGCCCCCACTGCCATCCCTATATATATATATATATATATATAACTCTTCTCCTCAGCTGGCAGCCTCCCACAAAAACGAAAAAAAAAAAAAAAAAAAAAAAAAAAAACAAAAAAAAAAAAAAAAAAAAAAAAAAAAGAATAAATAAAGAACTCCTATTGTTTAAATATTTTTATACCAAGTAAAAGTCCAAAAGCGATTTAGTCCTTGATGTCATCCAATTGTGGAGCCCATGTCTTCTTCAATTCAATTTAGGCCCTTCAATTTTCAAAGTGCTAATATTAGTCTTGAAATTTTCATCCAATGGCCAATTTATCCTTCAAAAATGCTTCAAACGGATTCATAATTAATAACAAAAGAAAATTAATCCAAATTAGATAAAAATTAATAATTTGAATATTTGATGACGTAAAAGTCTAGTTATATGTCCAAATGAGTGCACAAAATGCACTTATCACATTGTCACTTGATCATTATGTATATCAATATGTAAACCTGAATGTTCATGTAGAATGATTTCCATTATCTACTCTATTCATCTATATTACTCCCTTTAAAAAAATGAAGTTTATAGAGAGACTACATTACGATTTCTTATATCAACTCACGTTTCAATAGTATATTTATGTACTTGTTTGAATTCGATTTATTGAAAAAATCAATTTTACATATTTATATTGATAAGTGCGTGTTGTACACTTATCCGGACTATATTTACTAAGTATTTATATCGTCAAATTGTTGATTTTCCTTTTGCTTCAAATTTAGACCGATTTCTAAAGCACTTGAAAAAGAATGATGACTTTGCAATTGTTTGGAAAGTATGGAGTCTAACTTGCAAATATTTAGAAGTTGAGGGATCAAGATGGGCATAATTCATAGTGGAGTATCAAAGTTCAGGAGAAAATGCATTCAAGGACTAAAGTGCATATTCTAGCCCCATTCCCCTTCTCATTCTTTTTCTTTCGCTTATTTTTAACCACACAATCTTTCATAAAATAATATTACACACAAATAAAAAACTTTTCATTCTTTTTCAACCACATATTTTTCAAAAAATATTATTCCATCCATAATTTAAAAAGAATAGGAGCCAAACGGGGCATATTATACAAGGCAGTAGCCCAGCCTTTTACACCAGGCGCCTGCCCAAAAATCAAACATGAAAGCAAGGGCTAAATGATAAGCCTGGGCACAATCACCCACGCTAATCGCATACCAACTTTTGTTTCCTTTTCATAATTTCACTCCAACAACAAAACTTTTTACGGTGTGATTTCTACAACTCTTTGGAGGAATATAAATAGAAGTTATCAACTTTTAGTTGGAGTTCGACAATTTTTTATTAAAGAGGAGGAAAAAAACAAGGGGATGGATTTTATTTCTTGATCTTGTTTTCTTTCTATTAACAGGTTAGGGTAGATTATTTTTGTGCTAAGATTACGATAAAATCTGTATCATGACTCTTTAACTTTTTGACCCTTGTCTCATTTTGATATTCAAAGCACGTTTTTAATTTTGAACAATTGATATGAGTTTATTTTTCTCTACAATTATATGCACAATGGACGTATAAGTGCTGTGACTTGTTTTGCTTTGAGAGAATGAAAATAGGTTATACATTGTGTCAATTGTCATAAAATTCTATAGAGAATAGTGATAAGTCGCTATACTTTATGTGATTTTTAAGTATTCACAAATCTTTAATGCATTCTTAAATATTCGTATCCACTATAGAGATATATATCATTGAGTCACATGTAAGAATATGTTTAATTCGACTCGAAAGATTGTTAAACAAATTAGAAATATTGATTTTCATAATTAAATAATGTTGTCAAATTCAAATGTTCGAGTTTTACGGTGATTATTATAAAGGGATACAAAATCCTAATACATTTTTCATTATTATATGTTCATCACACTTGCATTCAGCACAAGTTTGCATTTTAGTTAATTGAGGTGTTGCATTAATTCGTGCATTAGTTAGTTAAAATTTAGCTTTAGAACTATCATTGATTTTAATAATTTCAATTAAGATTAAGTTAATTCGAACTTAAATAGTACAATTTTGTTGGTATGATATTTGGATTCAAAATTCACTTTATTACCTATTCACGATCACGCACTTACCGTATTACACACAAAAAGATTTCATAACAAATGTAAAACTGAAAACCGGCCCATAATTCAGTGACCAACTCAGATTTTTGTCACAGCCATTTGGAAAATTGAACGAAGTCTGTGATCAGATCATTCTTGCTATTTTATTTGCAGGGGGGAAAAAAATGAAATCCAACAATTGAAACAAGAATACAGGTCTAAAGTGTGAAACATACTTAGGCTTGTTTGATTTAGATTTTAAGCCAATTAAAATCAATTTTTTTATTATTATTTTACTATTACAGCCGTCATTTTTGAATTATTCTCTCACAAATAGGACTCACGTCAAAAAATCAATTATCAAAATCCCTACTAAACAAGCACTTATTCCTAAATAATTGCCCCATATCGGCTTAAATGGTCACGTAAAGTTAACTAGTGCATGTAGGTGTTTTCTGGAGTGAAATAATCTATTTTTTTCCCTAATACAAATGAAGACGTTCACATACTATTCGGATACGTCGTCTGGGAAACAAAATGGTTTTCGGTCTTTAAAAATATTGCCAATTTGTCACATTCGAATTAGTAGAAAAATTCAATTTCTTTTACATATTTGAATATGAAACTTCCATGCAAGCCCAAAAACATTTACAAGTCTATACATATGCAACCGACTATCAAACTTGTATATATATTATACATATGTCTGTGTCCATAATATTACCCTGTTTAACAGTCAATTCACCAAATTATTTGCCTCCAAATCAGTATTATATAAACTTTTTGTCGTCAAGAAAATGGAAGGGACTTCTCGAGGTAAGGGCGCCATGCAAGAAACGGAAGAGAAGGAGAAGGAGGAAGTTCGATACCGCGGTGTTCGGAGACGGCCTTGGGGGAAGTACGCGGCAGAGATACGCGATTCCACTAGGCAAGGAGCACGCTTGTGGCTTGGAACATTTGATACGGCGGAAGATGCGGCGAGGGCTTATGACCGAGCTGCATTTAGATTAAGGGGTCACCTTGCAATCTTGAATTTCCCTAATGAGTACTTCCCCCAACTCTCAAATACCCCTCCTCTTCAAAATCCCTCATCTTCCTCGTCGTCCTCATCTTCATCCTCGTCGACTACGACTTCGACTTCGACTTCGACTTCGACTTCGGGTCCTTCGATGAGTGGACAAGAGAAAATTGAACTAGAATATCTTGATGATAGTGTGTTGGAGGAACTTCTTAAATCATCTGAAGAGCAGCAGAAGAAATAATATTTAATTTTTTTTATGAATATGCTATTTACAATCGCTTACTATCGCAATCGCCCTATGTGGCATACATGTGGTGACTAGTGATTTGTTGCATGAGGTAATAAAAAACTACCACATTAATATATCAAATCACTAATCGTTATATGTATACTACATAGGACGATTACGATAGTGAGAGATTGCAAATAACATTACTCATTTTTTTTCTTTCTTAACTGTTTTTAAAATTGAGGAGTTCGTGATAATTTTGAATTATGCTTCTGTACTTTTCCTTAGAATGATGATTGGGACAATCTCTGAAATGTAGAGCTGATCACCAGCTAATGTTAAAGGGAAAGATCCCCTAATAAAATTCAAATGCCTTCAGAGGGAAATTAATAAAGCTAAAGGCCCTTGAACTTCCAGGGGTTGTCACCCAAGAATAGCTCAATTAATAAATGAAGCTGGTGGACATGTTGGATTACCATATAGAGTCGCTAGCTAAAAGTTTAAGATGTTATAGGGACGAAACTATATTGTCGTAGAGTAATGTATCTTTTATGTGCCTCCTCCAGCGTGCAGGATTAATCAATTTCTTCATCGAGCGCTTCATACATGAAATTTTACAAACAGGTTATGGTTGGGGTTTTAACGAGTTGCTTTTGTTAATTTGTTCTCTATAGTCACTATGTAGAAGTTTTAAGTTGTTAAAGGGATGGTAATTTTTTTATTTTATTATTTTATTTTATCTTCAGCACATATTTTATGCACTAGAAAGACACGATATTATTCTTAAGATTTTTTTTTTTTTTTTTTTTTTTCAGTTTGTTTCAATTTTCTTTTAAGGCGATTTGAATGATCTCCACACGAACTCTTTCCATATATCAAATTACATATATTCTCTTCAAATTAGACAATTTGGTTTCCATACGGTTTTAATTTCTGAACTCAATTTGGTTTCAACGCCTTGTGTTTGAGAAAAATACGATTTTTTTTTTTAATATTTATCCTGGTTTTTGAATATTATTAACATAGCAGTGCCATTATGTGATGATTGATACACAATTTTTTTTAGCATATATGTATTTTGATGTCTTATCGATCTCAAATTCATGTTCACTACACTAAGTGAAAGCTATATCAGTGAACAGTGACGAAAATATTTGATCCCTAATTGGATATATGAATAATTTGAAAGAGAGAGAGAGAGAGAATTGTTTATCTTTCGATTGTAATCGAGTCTTGTATTTAGACTCAAATATTACTCCGCATAACGAAAGTTTCTCTAAAGGAAGTTTTATACAACTCGATTAGGACTCTCATTGTTGCATTCTACAACCCTAATTGCAGCCACCGTCGCTTCACTTTCAGTCGATCGGTACAAGACCAAGATATAACGATAACATAATTGACCTTCTAAGAAAGAACAATACTTCAAATTTTGTTAAACAAGTTATTTTAATCGTTTTCTTTCGATTTTTGTAGCAGAAAACTTTGAAAAGGGACTTAGCCCAGTTAATTTTTTCTAAGAAATATTGCATTCACAAGCTCATGATATATCAAGGCAGCAATCCAACTAGCGAAGCGTACAAGATAAGCTTATTTATTGTCTATTATCTATTTCAGCTTACCAAACATGTCATGAAAAATGAAAATGACATAGAAAAGGAAAATGAAGTAGAGAAGTAGAAGTAGAAGTAGAAGTAGAAGACAAAATTAACTTCAATATAAATCTTACTTCTTCTCTTTTTTATCACAATCAAGAAGTTCTTCCAGTAAGCTGTCGTCCAAGTATTCGAATTCGATCACTTGTCTTTCCTGCATTGAAGATGAAGTCGAAGACGAAGCAGAAGCAAAATGTGATGAACTGCTAGGCAAATTATACTCTTCAGGGAAGTTAAGTATTGCCAAATGACCTCTCATGGCGTAAGCCGCCTTGTCGTGGGCTCTAGCCGCCTCCTCCACTGTGTTAAACGTCCCCAGCCAAACCCGAGCGCCCGGCCGGGATGAATCTCGTATTTCTGCGGCGTATTTTCCCCATGGCCGCTTCCGAACACCTCTGTACTTAATCTCTCCAGCATCCTTTTCAGTGATTTTTCCTCTGTTACTAGGCTCCTCGTCCATCTTGAAATTTTCAAGAATGTTGGCTAAGCGTATAGGTGATATGACAATTTATTGTCTTAAAAGTTCGAAAAGGGTGCCTGGTTTAGGAAAAAACGAGGGGTCCAAATTTTGTCACGTGGATAATCGAATGGTGGAAAATTATTCTCATTTAGACCAAAATTTATATGCAGTGCATCTGGCTAGCTAGTCAAGGTGGTGGCTTTGAGAAAATTCTTTGCCACTTTGCATATTTGATTCTGTCATTTGTTAATTGTAGCACTTCATTGAAACATTTTGGCACGTGCAAATTTAATATTTTAAGAAAATTGGTCTTAAAATTATTGAAATAAATTAATTCTTGAATTCAAATTTTGTTACTATTGTGTCATATTTTTGCAAAACTGATTTATATCTTGTTATAATTGTCAATGAAGTCATTTGGATTAATATCGAAAAGTAAGACCCATGATCCAAGTATGAAAATTTTGAATATATGTCGATTTTAATAAAAATACAAATTCGACTCAATTATGTGGAGATGTGCTTAGAAAAGATGGTATAAATTAACTATTATTAATCTGAAAAGTAAAAAAAAAGTTGATTCGCAAATCAAACACAAGTAAGAGATTGATTTGTAGCTTGTTCTAATTATTGCTTGTGAAGTCACATCTTCGACGTTTTATGATACAATCAAGAATATTGTAACAAATGCTTTCAAGAATATTGTAGCACTTACAAGTTTGGAGGTAAAATATTATCTAAAATATTTTTATAATTATTTTATGCATTATTTATGAAGAATGTATAATTATTTGAAATGTAGAGACCATGCAAATGGCACTTTCATAGTTTCATATGTCCCATTTGTGGATTTGATTCGTTCTTACGTAAGCCCTGCAAATCAATAACGTCAGCATATGACTGCATTGGTAGGCCGTCACTGTGTTAATGGCTGTGTTTATTTTTTTAAAGCAAAATTATTTCATTCCTTCGCACCATTTATTGATGATTTATTCCAAATCTGTACCAAAAAGGCTAATATGCCCAAGAAAAAGTAAAGTTGAGGTTTGTGGCTGCCTTTAATTGTTAAATTTGTAATTGATAATCATAAATAATAAAATAAGTGCTAACGTGAAAGTAGGCTAGGTGGTATATCAATCACATATCTAGTAATTATAGTGAAATCGAAACAAGTAGGTCGTATCGTGGAGTAAAGTTTTATTCAGTAGCTAGCTTCTTTTCAAAACTAGCTAATACTTGTCTAAAATAATGTTATTGCTTATTTGGATTTGTTTATAAGTCGTTGGAATTATAATGTGATTTAAATGATTAGTAAATAAGTGGATAGTTATTGCCGATCCTTTGAAATTTATGATTAAATTGAACTTTAACTTTGACATTCAAATTACAATGTTATTATAAGCAAATCCAAACAAGCAACTAGTGGGATACATATTAAATTTTTAGGTGAACTTATTTTATTACACGTCTGTCCTATTTGGTGTAGCTAAAAATTGGATTTTCAATAGATTTTGATAAAACAAGATGAAATATGCGGTTTAAAAAATTGATAAAAATTATTGATCCCAAAATATGTATAATTAAAATTAATTGTTGATTTTGACTTTAAATTTTTATCTGTTTTAAGCTACACCAAATATGGGTAAGTATTTTTATGATATTGATAGTCTAGTGATTATCTTTTGAGATTTAAACATAAAGTTTATGAGGACTTCCAGGTTTTCATTAAAAATTAAGACTATGATTTATTATTATTATTATTATTATATTTTTTTTTTTTTTTTTTTTTTCTGGTTGTGTTCAACGTTATCACTATATCATGTCATCAAGTGATGTGAACACTAATAAAACGTAATCAGATAAAGCCTCTATGGATTCATTGAATTGTTAAGTTGATCGTAAAAATGATCGCAACATAAATTTATTATTAAACAAAATTATGACATGTGATACTTTTATAAATGAAGGCGGGCGAAGCTTTATTGATGCTAAAGGATCTCGTCTTGATCCATTGGGCAAATAAAATTACATTGTACTATATATAAACGAGATGGTTACAAAACATGCAAGTAAATAATACATAGACACTGCTATCTAATTTTCATAACCCTAACTGTTTATTTATTTATTTTTTTTTTATTTTTTTCCTCTGATGGTTATTGAATGGAAAAGGAAGTTGAACAGAGGCAATATAATGATTTTGAACACGAGGATGGCGTCAATGTACAGTTCATCAAACCACTGGTGGAGGCTGACTGCCTCTTGGAGGTTTAGGCCATGGCCTGGGTGGATATGGCTTGGGAGGAAAGGGCTTTGGCGGAAAAGGTCTCGGAGGAAAAGGCCTCGGGGGGAAGGGCCGTGGAGGAAAAGGCCTCGGGGGAAATGGTGGTCTCGGAGGAAAAGGCGGATGCGGAGGAAATGGAAAAGGAGGCAATGGTTGAGCATAACCACACATACCAAAGAAGCAAAGGCTAGGGAATCGACATCTATGCTCACAACTCCCACAATGGAATGGATTGACATTTATGTCTATGCATAGGCCTCGACAGCATTGCCAATTGAATGGACACCTAATCCCACATAATCCACAGTTGTTAACATCAGATGTAACGTCCACGCATCGATTTCTGCAACAAAGCCTTCTGATTCTTGGTGGAAACTCGCCCTGGTTGCAAATCCATGGCCGTCTCCAACACCCAATTGCTCGTTGATTCTTTACTCCTCTGAGCCATGGCGAATAAGTTGAATTAGTTGTGACATTTGATTTGAGTCCAACTATCGAAGTTTCCTTGGCTGTCACAAAATGTAACAACGAGAGAAGTTGGATTGAAATCAAGAATGTGTTCATTACAACTCTAAAATGTTGCATGATTTTATACGTTTGGCAGCAGTATTTAAGTTGATTAAGGTTAAATAGGTGATGTAAATATCTTTATTTTCTTGTATTCCGGGGGAATTCATGTTTTCCTTACAAGGGGTGAGTGAGTTGTGGTAGGTTTGGTGAGGCATGTAATTACTATTTACGTGATACAGTAGAGATTTTCATTTGCAATGTTGAGATCGAGAGATAGGCATGAGAATTTGCTTTTTTTCACACCTTTGTTTCTACGTATACAGAGGTGGACGTAGACATTTTCAGTTAGGGGTACAATCAAACTTGCAAAAAAGTTGTGAGGAATTTTTCATCAAAGAATTTACATGGGTATGACTTTTTCGCATTTAAAGTTTCGAAATTTTATGATATCATATCCCATGTAAGATTTCCTGATAGAATGATATAAATTATATTGAAAATTTGTATTGCAAGATAATAATAATAATTGAAATTTTTTAACGAAAATACGAGTTATACACCTATTTTAAAACGCACATTTGACGCATTTTTAATTAGTTTCGATATTTGTTTGAACCATTCAATATGTCTATAATGTAGTTCTTGAAATGAGTTTTGAGATGACATAGGTAATTTGTAAATTCGGCAAATGTATGATCATCGAAGAATTTTTTAAGTTAGCATGTCATCGAAATTTTTGAAATACTAGTTTAGAATGACTTACTTTAACAAGCCATAACTTTTGCTACGATTGGCCATTTCGAGAGCCATTAACAATGTGAAAAACTAGGGCTGAGCACATTAAAATGATATTAAGAATGCAATATTTTGAATTCGTTTGACATATCATAATTACTTCAAAATTTGAGATAAAAACATAGAAACATAGAAAGTTGGGGACACGTGACCCCACATGGCCACCCCCTATTTCTGCCCCAGTTACATATATATAACCCTTGTTTGAGCCACATTATTTTCATAAAAATATATTTTTTAATAGTGTATTGATGGAAAATATGTAGATAAAATATAAGAAAAAGTTTTGAATTTACTTGTAATGTTATTTTATTGAAAAATGTATGTAGAAATGATGTCAAATCACTTTTTAAGAATGTACTTTTTTAAAATAATATGGGTCAAACATGGCCATATATTTATACTCTACTTTTTTTCACCTTTCATATCTCTTTTAGATAACGAACGGATTTCATTTTCTAATTATAATGATTCTAAGTTGTACCGAGCATGTTAGGGAATGTTTATAAATATTTAAAATTATAAATGGTGATTATTAAATAAGTAGTATTTACGTATTCCTCAACATATAGATAAAAATGACTTGAGTATTTATTTATAAACGGTTTTATAAACATGAGTCAAACATAGACAAATGAAAAACATGAAAAATTGAAAGAAGCCACCTAGGCAGGTATAAGCAGCCTGTCATCGATTAGACATGAGGTTCGAGCATTTTACTGGCGATTATAAACTAGTCTGAATTCTCTCTCTAAAAAAGTATATTTGGGAGTTGTTTATAATTTATTTAAATTATAAATAGATAAATATAATAGATGAATAAGTAATAGTATCTGTGGATACAATAATATGGGTAAATAAAAAATATTTTAATTGAGTTTACAAACATTAATCAAAGCATGGGTCGATATTAAACTCCTCTCACGAATACATTAACACTATGTTTGACTCATATTTTCTAAAATTATTTTTTTCCAAATTTATTTTCAGTTACACACTTTCTCAATTAAATTAATTTGTACGTGAATAGATAATTTTTCCTTCATTCTTAACCACACATTCTCTAATAAATCACTTCCACAAAGTCTATTATCAAAAAAATCTATATCATACGGAATAAGAATAAAATATATATTCACAAGCTCTAATGCTCTTCAAAGATGTTGAAGATAATTGATATCATCTAATCGTGACAAGTTTACCACAACAATTTAGGCATAGGCCACAAGACGAATTAACAAGAAGTAATTCAAGAATCTGAAGGGCCGGTGGCTAGAGGTCCGGGATTTAGTTTGACGAAACTGGGATACTTGGGTATCAAAAAAAAAAAAAAAAAAGGAATTCAAGAATTACGTTGTACCATATAACTGACCTGCCCAAAAATACTAAGCAATAAT
>NW_019237161.1:200927-202770 GCF_002742605.1 Olea europaea var. sylvestris | reverse complement strand
TTAAGGTACTTGTATTGTTGGTACACCAAGGTCACACCTTAAATTTCAGACTCGAGTTGAACTTAAAAAGTCAGACCCTCAAAATCGTAGTGGGCATTCATTTTTTTTTTCTTCATAAGAATTTTCAGGAAATTGAAAAAATATATAAAGCTCCGTGGTTTGTTGAGGAACTTAAAAAGTTCTTATCTTTATTTGTTTTCAAGATTGTGTCTCCTTTAAAGGAATATATGAATTGTATTTATATTCCCAATTAGGTCAAAATTCGAGCCACAAGGTGAAATCAGAAGTTGAGTCAAAGTAGGAAAGCCATATCTAGAATCTCGACTTGAAATGCCCATGCGATTTCATGGTCAAAGAAATTGCAATCGCATGCAAGGAGGGGTTGACGTTGCTAATTACAATTATTGCTTGCTTGAGATTGTACTATGCTATACTTGCGAATTGTGATGACAAGGTGTACTCTTATTCCCCTTGTGCAAGTTTGTCCTTTATTCCATTTTTGTTGTTTATCTTTATCCTCCTTAATAGCATTGAAGGTCCTTCAACTTTCAAACTAGATAGAATTTTGTCCTCGATTTCTAGATTTTGGTCTCTCTCTCAATCATAATTGCTTGATTCTCGTTCCTTTTATCCCCAACAATGAATATCGGAATTTTTTTTGCTAAAACTATCACTAATCACACAAAATTAAATATCAAAGCTCGTCCTCCCAAATATCCAATTTTGATCTTTCAAACAAGTGTAAAATCATATTTTATCATAAATCTTACGAAATTGTTGTATTGAATTTACATACTTCACAGTTACAATTCAAAGAAGATTATAGCCAATTCATCAAACTTCTAATGCTTCAATCAAATCAAATGTACTTGTCAAACTAAATCTTGATTCAAGGTTAGAATCTGGACAGAAACCATATTTCCGTTCTCCAAACTAATTACTCGACTGACTCGGGAATTCCATCCAGTTTGAGGACAGTTGCCATTCCTTTGTTGGGTTGAAGAAAGTCAAGAAAGCACGCCCTCAAAGATGAAATCGTCAAAATCAAACCTCCATTGTCAAATGAAGAAATTTATACGCGGCGACCGTACCCCATTTGATCCCCTATTACAATTCTCCACGTGTCCCATATTCACTGGCTTATTCTGAGTCTGCGAATCATAACTTGTGGCTCCTCTTCCTCCATCTTCAAAAACCAAAATTGATATTATTTCCCTGCAGAAAAAAAAACCCTCTTTCTCTCTAAATAAATTGAAAACAAATAACCCATTTTAACGAGAACACACCTCGTTGCCTTTGTTTTAGGTATCGGAAGATCACGTTCGTGCTCCTTATCAGTCATCAAGCTCGAAAAATCTGCAGGTACGATTTTTGGTAGCATCATTGGCGCCGTCTGTGGGAAACGCTACCAAAAGCCATGGTGAACACACGTTCAGGTCTTCCACCAGCAAGCTCATCCGCTCCAAACCAACCCCCTCCTGAGGATATCCCTGTTCCTCAAGAGGAATCATCAGAAGTGCCAGAACCCCAGCCGGTAGTTGTCACTGCTGGAGCCTTTGAAGAGCTCAGACAATAGGTCGCCACACTGACTTAGCTGCTAAGTTAAAGAAATTCGCATCCGCCACCCACACCAGCACCCCATGGGGGTTTTATGGCTGATGCTCATGAGGGGGAATGTAAAAATTTTCTGGTACATTCGCTTTTATGTTGTAAAAAAGCTTTGGTTCTTGAAATGGATTCTACCGATGGAGTTAATCAACCATTCTGATATGGTTTACGAGAATAGAAATGTAAAATATTATAAAATTCGTATTTATTGTTCTGATACGGCTTATTATTCTGT
>NW_019237161.1:198066-200734 GCF_002742605.1 Olea europaea var. sylvestris | reverse complement strand
CATTCTGATATGGTTTACGAGAATAGAAATGTAAAATATTATAAAATTCGTATTTATTGTTCTGATACGGCTTATTATTCTGTAGTGGCGTAAGTGCGGGAATTGATGTCTCAGGTTGTGGAAGGGCATCACAAGCAGGCGAAGATGCCATGAGAGAATGTCCTAGAAAGAGGTTTTTATATTTATTATTCAACCTTTTGTCTTTTAGGTCTGTTTCCCTGTGGAAAAAGCTCATTGATTTCTATATGTAGTTGTTGAGAGGGTTAACTTCAATCTTTATTTTGATTTCCTTAAAATGAATCATGATAGTAGATAAATTTTAGCATAATTTATGGTCTGAAGAAGGTTGCTCATAAATTATTTCCTCTAGAATTTCTACTGACTAACTTGCTATTGGGGGAGCTTTGTATAATAGTTTTTTTTCAGAGGAACGTTTCTGGAGGTCATCTGGAGCCGATTTTGTAAGAAATTTATGATATTGAGAAGTTGAAGAAATGCTGAACTATTATGAGCAATGCTGGCCTGGGTATAAAGAGATGGTCTTGCACTGGATTTAGATTATTCTTCATCTCATGTCTTATTACTTTTCCCCTAAAAATGAAGAGTGATGGCTTCCCTTGGAGGCAAATGAGACATTTTCTGTTCTCTATTCAGGACCCCGGAAACAAGCATGTGATTTGTTTAATTTGCTCTATGCTTTGTGAAATAGGATGAGATGAGCACACACCACCCATTACTTATTAGGGAAGCTGGTATTTTTAGTACACTTTGGTCCTTGTGGCTGAAAAATATGTGGTCTAATATGGACCGTGCCTTGTACAGTGAAAGACACATTGTGAAGCTCTAGTTTGTAGATGCAGCAGAAGATATGACATCTGCAGCTCTGAACCTCTTTGTTTTTGATTGTTTTAAAAGGAAAATTGATGACTAATTTCTGAAAGCTTCTGAATAAATAAATGCTACTAATTTTAGAAACTATGGGACTCTGAATAATTGGAAAATAAATATTGAGTTGACATAAAAACACACATGAGTTCTGACCCTGTCTTCTGGTCAAAACTTTGATGTGTACATACGCGATTATGTTTAAAGGCACAGATATTCTCATACATAGTGAAATACATATATGAATAGGTACACACAATCACACACTATGGCTTAGGGCACATTTTAAATTCCTTATTCAGATATTCTTTCATGTTGTAACAATTAAAAGAGGATTAAAAACGGACAGTCATTCATACAAGGAGTCAGCATCAAGTGTGTTTGAATGTTAGGCTTGTCAAGCTTTTAAATATGATATTGGATTATCCACATTTAAATATCGGCTTGTTGTATTTGCATTTATTAGTTCTCTAAATTTATTTTTTATATTCACATGTTAAATGTAGAGGACAAAACTTAATCAATTGTTTCAAGTCCACGAAGGATAATTTTGAAATGTTACTAGCAATATCTGCTTATGTCATGCTTTGTTTGTTGTCATACTATGTAGGGGGCGGAATGATGCATTCAGTGCAGTAGGAAGTAAAGCCTGCCGTGAGAAAATGAGAAGAGAAAAATTAAATGACAGGTGTGCATATCTTTAACTTATGTATATTTATTCTTTTCCTTAGTCTTATTGCAAATGACAGCTTCAAAATACCCGCATTTTCATTCCGCACTGGTTATGAAATGTATATTGCCTTGCTTAATGTCTTTATATGCAGTGCTCATTGAATGCAGTCAATGAAGTATAACTGATTGAAAAGAAAATGGAATAATTTACAACTCTGTATACATTTGGAGTGTAATTGCCATAAAAGCAAAGTAGCATGAATTAGCTTATTGTTTCTCAGGGGAGAACCATATCTGTTCTTTCAGGTTCTCAGAATTGTGCTCTTTGCTGGAACCTGATAGACCTGTGAAAACTGACAAATTGGCTATACTCGGTGATGCCATCAGAGTTCTAAATGAGCTGAAGTCTGAATCTCAGGAATACAAAGAGATGAACGAAAAGCTTTTGGAAGAGATCAAAACATTGAAGGTTAGAGCAGGTGTTTATACAGCATTTATGGAAATCACTATTTCTCTTTTAATTTTGTTATGCTGGAACCTTGGGCATAATGTACCTCTACAGCATTGTTGATAGATCTGGTTGTTTTCTGATTTGTGACGATCATTCTATTTTTTCTTTAAATTTCTTTTTTGTGATCTCTGATTCAGCTGTATAAAAGGATGACTGTACAGTGCTTTGCTTCCATAGAGAATTTGCTAGGAAGTTGAATTCACCACCATTTTATACAAGTGGACTGGCATTCACTTTAAAGTTTTATTTATTTATTATTATTTTTAAATACTTATGAAGTTCCATTATTTTTTTACTATGAATGCATTTTTTTATTATTATTTTTAAATACTTATGAAGTTCCTTTATTTTTTCACTATGAATGCATTTTTCCATGTTACCAATAGTAATTGGTGGCATTTGAAGCATATACTATAGCCAAGAAGAACATAGTTAAACTCTTGTTTTGTTTGCTTAAGTTTTAAAAGTTCACTTTTATGTTAACTACTTTTTCTTATGATGATTCCTTTCAAGATGGCAAAAGTCTCTCTCTCACTTTATTTTATTATTATTATTATTATTATTATTATTATTTTTTTTTTTTTTTTTTTTTTTTTTTTT
>NW_019237161.1:178328-190403 GCF_002742605.1 Olea europaea var. sylvestris | reverse complement strand
GGCCTTCAAGTCCTGAACAACAATCACTGGATCGATGTTCAGCCCCTGGCTGGTAGTTTAGTAATAAACATTGGAGACCTGTTTCAGGTTAACCAGCTTTCATCGCGATTTGTTAACCATATAATTTTTAGGTTCATTGAACTGGTTTCCGGATAACACTTTCTCATGATTGATCCAGCCTTGATATGTTTCAGATTATATCGAATGACGAGTTCAAAAGTGCTGAGCATAGAGTGGTAGCCAAGCAGGTCGGGCCAAGAATTTCAACAGCGAGCTTCTTCACCGGTGTTGTAGCGCCTCCAAAGATGTATGGTCCAATCGAAGAGCTGATAACAGAAGAAAATCCCCCAATATATGAAGAGTTTACAGTAAGTAATTATAAAAGCAAGTTTTTCTCAAAAGCAATTGACAAATCCAGCCTTGATGAATTCAAGTTACAAGTGTAGAACAGGAGGAATACCATCTTATATTAAGAAGTTCAATTAAGCTTGGAATATATATGTAAACTATGTTTTCTGTAAGACAGAATAACATACTCATGTGCAACTTTTTATTAATTTCTAAGTATTTTGTGTCTTGAATTCGAAGTCGGAATGATTTACATGGTGTACACATAGCATTTCCCATCACTCTATTAGGTATATTAACAAATTAAGATTGCCGGAGTAATGCAACTAAAACTAAAAACAAAACTCTAATTACTTAAATTGGAACAAATTAACTTAATTACAATAAACTAATTTTCTTAATTTAAGTGATAAGTTCGCAACCGACAATGTTTTGATCCTTTATCACATCCTATTCATTTTTTGTTTTTAAATTTCACCATTATCCCCCAAAAGGTGAGTAGAAATCATATCAATTTCCTGGTAAGGCTTACACTACTACTAGAGCTAATCCTTGATTATGCAAATGCAGTGATGGATTCTGAAATTCTTTGTTATGGAATCAAAAATTAAGTTACATTCGTTTTTTCCCGAACATATCTTTCTCTTGAACACTCATTTTATCGATATTTACTCTTCACTCGAAAATGGAGATTTTCGTTTATAATAATTTTCTATAGTTATTTGAAATGAAATTTTCTATTAAAAGAAAAAAAAAATCACCAATGAATTCTGATATTTCATAAGATCCAAAATCATCAAGTTAGGACAAGTTATTGCTTACGTTAAAAATGAGATCAAAGTCGGAACTTGACATTGGCACAAATGTCTTCGAGAAAAATAATTTACTAAAAGTATTTATTTACATTATGAATTTCATTGTTAACGAATATACATATTAAAAACATATATTTGGATAGAGAACTGATTGAAGACCTAATAATACAAGAAATTTATAGAGTAGGAACTTAATTTATTGAGTAGAAAATAGGAACATAATTTTCTAACAGATAAATTGTCTCGAAAGCTCAATAATGCAGAAATTCAAGCATATACCTCAATAAAATTGATAAAATTAAAAAAACTCTTTATAAGTACCAAATTCATAACAAAAATTTCACCATTAGTTGGCTCCATAACTTTATCAAAAAAAAAAAAAAATACCAATTAAAATGAGTTGGGTTGATAAGGGCAGCAGTTCAAATCATAGAGTTTTGAGACGTTTGGGGTTGAAGTGGAGAAGTCAATAGTGATGGTACACGAGTTAAGTTAAAAAGGGAAATATTTTTTTAAAATGGCAAACCTAGGTCTTGGAGGAAAAATGGGATTTGAGGCTTGAGAGCAGTTAGGAAGCAGAATGTTGATGGAAAAATGAGAAGAAAAATCGTGATTGTTACTAATAATTGCCATTGATTTACAAGAGAATGGAAGATAAAACCTGAACAAACCTATAGGTTTAAAATACATTCTTAGCACATGATTTCATTACTTCGAGCTATTAATATGTCAGCCTCTTCACTTGGAGGCTTCACAATGAGAACGGGGCAGTGGACGTCATGACCACAATAGTAGCTAGTGCTTCAAAGGACAGCACTGCGAGCAGAATTTTGTTATACAGTTAATATTTGAGAAGCATATAAAGATTGATGATGACCAAGGATTACATGACATTGCTCCAAAATGTACATGTGGAGTTGTGTTTCTCAAACCACACTTTTATATGTTGGAATGCGATTTTATTCCACTTGCACTCCTATGGACTGTTGGCACTCGCGTATTGATGGATATCTTGTCATGCAAGTTGTGCTTCTTTTGGATCACTGTGGGCCGTTGATTTAATCTGATGGCTGAGATTTGGTCTTCCAAAATTATTGGTTTTAGACTCTTTTGAATTCATTTTGCCTTTTGGGTTTTTGGAGTCTCTTGAGTGTTTTTCTCTCTCTGGTCGACTGTTCTTCTTCCTCCTCTTAGATCCATTGGTTGATAGTGAATATTGTAATGAGATTATGGTATCGGATGATGGAATAACTAACAGTGCAGTGTTCTAGGCCTTGTTTGTGGCTGGTAAATATATACTGAGTTCATGACAAGGTTTTGTCTAGTCATGTAGGCTGGGCTTGTGTTGTGAGATCCTTGTGGATGGATGACCATTTGTGGGTTTGATTTGGTTTAGTCAACTGTTTGTACACTCTCTCTTGAAGGTTTCTTGTTGGTGACGAGCTTACCTCTGAGCTCCCCAAATTAGGTCGTGTTTGGCTGAATTGGGCGAACAATCTATGTGTTTGATTATTTTTCTCGCACTATCTTTTACTCGTTTCTGTTGTTTGTGATTTTTGGGTCAACATTCCCAATAGTGCATCAAATTCTCAAGAAACCTCTTCTATATATTACATGACATTGTGCCAAATCCACTGCTACCAATGACTACAAGATCAACATATAATTATTCCATTTTTTTAAACATGACCCTTTAGATGCAGACTGCCCAGGATATAATTATTCGGGGGCAGACCCACATGGGATGAGTGGGGTCGGCCGTCCTCATAGAATTTTCAAAAACTTTCAATTGGACTTTTTAAAATTTATATTTTCTGATTTTTTTTGGTTTCTTTTACAATTTTTTATCCCATTTTCTATCTCACTCCCACCGATCTATGATTCTGGGTCCGCTCTTGTAATTATTGCATGCCTGAGTAGAATGGAAATAATGGTTATCTTAAATTAAGGTAATCTCTAACATAATATATTAATTTAATTAAATTATTCACCAAATTATAGAAAACCGTGCTTGTGTTGAAGCTACGATTTAAATAAACAAATTCATTATCTCTTTTATAGCTTTATTTTATTTATTTATTTATTTTATTTTTTTGAATAATGTGATTTATCGTGATATTAAATCAGACAAATATCCAGAAAACGAAAGTTTGTAGTACCCATAAAAGAAAACACTAGCTACTTGGATTTAAATAAATGAAAAAAATGAATGTGGTCTTCACATAAGAGCGCATTGAAGACACAATTTAAATAAATGAATTGGTTCATTCCTTAATAGACTACAACTTCTAAATCACGCAGTTTAGCAATACATAGCTTGATGATTTGTTGACTTACATGGTTTCACAAGTTAAAGGGGCTTGTTAATTCTGGGATTGTGAAAATTCCTAAACTATTGTAGAGGGATCAAATCTTGGACCGATCAAATATTCAAGTTCCAACCATTGATCTAAGAGGAATCAAAGCTGATCATGATTTGTAAGAAGATAATCCATGACTTGAAACAAGCATCAAAAGATTGTGGGTTTTTCCAATTCTAGAACTCCACCCGAGTATTTTAGATGGAATGCTAGAGGGAATACGCAAGTTTCATGAGCAATGCTGACATTAAGAAAGAGTTTTACTCTCTCGAATGGTTTAAAAAGGTAAAATATTAAAGAAATATTGATTGTACGTGTCGAGTGCTGCTAATTGGAGGGATACAGTAGCCATTTCTCCGCTGGTTTCAGCCTTTGTTGAACCTCATGAATTGCCAGCAGTTTGCACGTACGTTTTTCAGTTTTCACATTCCTTGCAGTATGCTAGCTGGGTTGAGAGCATCAAATTTGAAATCTGATAGATTGTTTTTGTTTTAGATGGATCTAATTTCTAGTTAGAGCTTTTTGCGTTCTTATATTAAAGTATTAGCTTCCATTTTAAAATGTGAAAGTTTGCTTTGTGCATCATCAAGAATTTAACGAATCATTGTTTCCTTGGGTAGATGTCAAATTGGGGGAAAAAATTAAATAAAATAAAATTTGAAGAAAATCTTTTTTTTTTTTTTTCCTCCAGGCAGAATATCAAGTGAGAATGATGATAAGTACTAAAATTTCTTCTATTGCTAGGATGACCAAAGCTTTTACACTGCATGGAGCAAATTTGCAGTTACTTTTTCATGTATTCAGATTTTTGCGTTTCTGTATCTTCAGTTGTATTGCATGATTTCATCAGCAGTGTTTCTGTATCTTCAGTTGTATTGCATGATTTCATCAGCAGTGTTTATAAGATTTCGCAAGTTTGACATCCAAACGTACTTCCAATAATACCATGACAAATATGCTCCAGAAACAAAACGGTGGGGACCCTCAAAGTTGGGGTTCAACCTTTAATAATACCATGACAAATTAAGTCAAGTCCAATAAATTTGAAGTTGGCTACATAAATTCTAATATCATTGATAGATCTAGAGACAGATCCGAAACAACTGGCTGTGTTTGTTTTAATATGTCACCTTGTTCAACTGAAATCGAGCATTCTTAGTGAATATAGGCTTCTTTAGGTATATGCAACTGCAACTGCTTTCATATGCATAATGCCCTTAATTAAGTTAATTCCATAAATATTTATTTTTGGACTAGCAGAAGTTCAACAATCGAGTACATTGATCAAGTTACACATCTAGGAAAACTTTTTGAGTTATTAGCAGAAGCCCTTGGTCTCAAACAGGATCACCTAGTTTCCATGGGATGCGCCAAAGGACGCACTTTTGTTTGTCACCACTATCCAGCACCAGCATGCCCAAAGCCAGAAATGACTTTGGGAACCAGCAAGCACACTAATCTTGGTTTCTTAGCCATTGTTCTACAAGATCAAATTGTTGGCCTTCAAGTCCTCAAGAATAACCAGAGGATAGATGTTCAGCCCCTAGCTGGGTAATATATGATTTTTTTACTTAGTTGAACTGATTTCTGTGACACCTGTTTCTATGATGTGTTCTGCTTTATCTAATGACGAGCTCAAAAGCGCTGAGGGTATAGTGGAAGCCAACCGGGTAGGATAAAGAATTTTGACTGCATGCGTCCTCATCGGTATTACATTGCCTCAAAACATTTATCGTCCAACCAGGCTTTTTCTTGTATCTTCTCTGTTATGGATTAAACTATAATCCTTGCTTCTGATAGAAACAATAAACCAAAATAAAAAACAAGCAAAGCCCACAAACGTCTACACCCCCATTGTGAAAATTGCATCGAAACAGATTCTATAAATTACACCTCAAGTTGAAAATAAATTTTTAACTACCTGCAAGAGATCTGCAATGTTCACTATTAACGCCCTAGGAGATGAGGGATGTCAATCCACTGGTTCTCATAAACGACTTGTAGGCCAACAATTTGACATTGGTGTACTATAGTTAGGAAGCGACTGTTAGTGTGGCTGCTAAGCCAAGCTATCAATTCTGCTTCAGGTCGAGCTAAATAGTAGTTGCCTAGAAGCAAAAGCCCCTCGGTGCTGTTCATGTTATTCAGGTGATCAGGTTCCATCCCAAAGATTCGGACAGTAGTTCAAAGAGAATATGCCCCAACCTCACTATGTAGCATACTCGGTCGTTATGCCTCTGAAAATCATGCAAGTAATGTTACAAACATAGAACCTTTGTATGCTTCGATACATGTAATACAAACTGTTTCGCGCGGGTTCGTCGCTAACAATTAAAAAGGGATCAGAAGATTGTGTAAGGGACAAACCTCTTGAGACAAAATCCCAAAAAGGAGTGTTCTTTATTGGTGATGACTTTACAATCAGAAAGTAAAAACAGAATGCCTCCAAGGGGCGCAAGCACACGAGTTACTGAAAGAAGTGTTTAAATCTAAACCAAGAAATTTAAAATTACATGTTCTCTATTCGAGAGTTTTTGATTCGGGGTCTTTGCTCTATGTCTTTTCTTCCTTTTATACTCCTTGGATGATCTCTTTGTGATCAACCGCCTAAAAACTGTTTGATCATTCTATAACTGCCCACTTTTCTCGTAATGGCCGACTTGTCATGGAACTGCCTTTTCTAACTGCTGTCATTACTCTTTGTCGTTCAACCGTCTTCAATTGAATTCTTTGAATCGTGGAACGTGATAGGGCTGCTTAACAACCGCTTTGATAACTGCACTTCTTGATAACCATAACACTTCATGTTTGCTAAGACCTTGAGCGACTCGAAGGTTTGGGTGAGAATAGAGTAGCAGCTCTGGGCGACTGCATGACATTCCATTCGCTCAGATCCTGGGCGACTTGCAAGCTTGGGCGATGGTGTTACCGCATTCATGGGCCTCCCTATTTGGGCCTTCATCCTGAATTGTCTGATTGGGTTTCGTTCTTTGGGCTATCTGATTTGGGGATCCTCCGATTGGGCTTTATTCCTTGGGCCGTTCGATTTGGTCTGAATTTTTATGTGTAAACAATTACCCCTCAATATGGCAGAATTAATACCAATTATTAAATTTTGCCATATTCACTTTTGTGTCTCCAGCAACATTTGAAATTCCCAAGAATTTCAATTATTATTTTCTTCCATAACTTTGAAAAGGTGCGACATTTTGCAAACCCTTATAACCCCCAAATACGTCATTTCACTGCACCATTAAATCACGCATCACTTTTTCGCGTTTCTTTCTCATAATTTTACTGTTCATCTCTTTGCTTCCCTGCTACGTAATTCCGAAAAACTCCATTTCGTCCCTAATGGCTACTTCACAATCTCAATCTGGCGACTCCTTTAGTTTTGAAGACTTTCAGAAACTCCTTAATCGTCCATACATAACTCCGAACTTTCTCGCACCTACCAATGTCGAACTCAATGAGTTCTACCTAGGTCCTTTCTTCAACAATGCAGAGGTAGTCGAACAAGTGGCGGTGGGCCAGCTGTTTCCTTGTACTCAAGGCCCTCCATTTCTAAACTCTCTGCCGCTGGGGCCACTTCGCGAAAGAGGTATTCGCACTTGGCCAAAATCTGACGTATTTTTCCGTAGGTGGCGTGCTCGCCTTGTGGACCATGGTCCTACTAAGGCGCTTTTTGATTATGCTAGGATTTCTGATTTGTTAGAAATCTCTCTTCAACCCCCTACTTTTGATTCAGCACTTTTTTCGATCGCTTTAAGTTTTTAATCTTCTGAGTATAATACATTTGTTTTCCCTTTTGGCCCTATGTCTATTACTTTAAGGGATGTTAGGGCCCTAGTGAATCTGCCACCTCTGGGCGATACCATTTTTTCTGGTATCTTGGTTTCTGGTGGCGCCCAAAAGTTTGGTAAAAACCTTACCAAATCTTATTCAAGCCTGCAAACCCTTCATAACCATTCGAGCGCTGAGCCTTCCCATACTGAGCGAGTGGCCTTTCTTCTGGTTTGACTTTGTAAATATGTTTTGTGTGTGCTAAGTATAAAGCCCTCCCTGAGCAATTTACCTATAGCGCACGAATTGGCGCGTGGTAGGTCTCTGAATTTATGTTCTTTCTTTTTAGCTGCTCTCTATAGAGGCATGGCTTCTCTTCAATTTCAATTGAAGAATGGTACATCTCTTACTGGCAGTGGACCTCTTTGGTTCACTCATATGTGGTTGAGATCATATTTTCCATCGTTTGGTGCTCCATCATTTTCTCGTCCTTCTGTTAGTTGCTATGGGCTAGCCATTGAGCCCTGGCTTCTGTAAATATGTTTAGAAGGGACATTTTTTCATTCTTTTATTATTTGGATTCAATCACTTCCTTTTTTCCTTTTCCTCCCTTTTTAACTCCAGACTATGTGCATCCTCCCTCCACTATAGACAGCGTGAGTACCTCTCTACTCATTTGGATCCAGTTTTTAACCGGGAGGGAGTTATTTCATGATATTTTGACTGGGACCAATGCCAAGGCTAGGGTAGAAATATATGCTCCCCAATTTTTTGCTCACCAACTTGGTTTCGGCCAAACCTGACCTATTCCTCCTTGCTATTCAAGAAACTTGATAGACCGCTTCCATATTATTAATAAGGCGGAGGCAGAGGTTATAAATGCTCGTAATCTTCTTTTGATGAGCCATTTTTCATTAGCCCCCTTCAATTCTAGCCGTGCCATCCATCCCCTTTTTGAACAACTCTGGCCGTCAGTAAAGCGCAGATTATTTGCGACTGATGCCAATCGTATCTTTCATTCACTGGACCAGCCACGCATTTCTTCCCCTTCTCCTGTTTTAATCATCCCTTTGTCCATCCGGAGTCCTTCTCCTCCTCGTCGCGCTAAACAGCCTGCTCGTCCATCTTCTTCTCTCCCTACCAAGCCTACTGCAGCCAAAAGAGCCCCGAGCCGCAAACGGCCAGCCTCAACATCTCCCATTCTGGAGGATGATGTTGATGATGATGATGATGATACCCCTCTTATCATCAGGAGGAAGGTAATTAAATTGGTTTACTCACAAGCATACTTTTCCATACTTGAAACTTTTCTGTGTGCTGATGGTTTTTTTGGACTTCTCAGAAAAGTTCAGCCTTTCCTTTGAAGGCTTTGGTATCGGCAACTCCTGTTCCATCATCCTCCGCTGAGGCTGCTTCATCCAAACCAGCTGATGAAGGGACTACGCTTAAAGAGACGTCTTCAATCCCAGAATCCTCATCACAACCAATGGATGAGCCACCTTCTTCCCAGGGCATTAACCCCCCAAACATCGAAGCAGAAGGTAATTCAGTTTTTTTATGCTTTACCTTTGCTTGTGCTATTGGTTTCTGATTTGTTGCTTTTGAGTTCTGCAGATACTCCTATAAGTCTGCCCGTTGTGGCAACATCTTCTCGCTCAGACAAGGGGAAGTCCTCACGAATGGTGGAGCCACAGGTGGAAGACTTGGCTGAGGATATGTCATCTTCCAAGAATATTGATGAGACAATCTTTGCTTTACTTTTATTTCCATCTTGTTCGTTGTAGTGAGAATCTTCAATATTGGCAATTTTCTTTGCAGGATGCTGATAAGATTGTGCGTTCCATCCAAGACTTGTTCGCTTCCTGAGGGCAAGTCAAGACATCTCGCCCTGCTCCAGCTGGTCGTCCTGCTACTTCTTCAGAGGAAGATATGAAGTTTCTCAAGCAGTCGATATTTGAGTACGTATCCTTCATGGATATGGACATTGGTAAGGCTAGTGCTGCCAGATATAAGGATAAGCTTGAGCATTTGAATGTGAAGTTGGAGCAAGCAATGACACTTCCGTCGCTCAATCTTTCTGCTGATTTTAAAGCGACGTTGAAAGTTATCCATTCCGAGGTCCTCTCCTTGCTGGCCAAGAATGTTGAACTAAAGGCCAAAAGTACTCAATATTTTCGCGCCGTATTTGAAAAAAAGTCTTTGCATCAGGAGATCAACAAAGCTGAGGACGAGTTGAAAGAAATCTCTTCCGAAGTTATGATTGAAGACTCTTTGATGGCTAGTTTGGCTGCTCAGATGAAGGAACTTCAAACCAAAATGGACGACTGTAAGGCGAGAATGGCTGCTAAAAAGCGTAACGCCTCCTAGGGAATTGAGCGAACTAAGTCTTTGGTCGAGCAGTACAAGAAGTTGGAAGTTGATGATGATGTCGTGGCTGAATTGAACATCACTTCCTCTCAGCAGAACGAGGACTGGGAAAAACTTAGGGAAAGAATTTGTTCGGTATGAGGCGGATTGTAATTAAGACATATAACGCCTTAACTTTTTCTTTTTGTAATTTCGCATTTGACTTTCCCTTTGTAACCTTGTTCATCATTAATGAAAATCCATGTTAACTTCTTGTGCATTTATTTGACATTTGTCTTTTAATCGCCAATCCTTCAAGCATTTAACTGCTTTGTACTAAAAATCTTGCACATTTTCTCTTGATATTTCCACTTCTTTTCCTAAGACTTTGGGCTACTTAATTCCATTTATTAGGCAAAATGTGGCTGCTCATATTCTGCCTCTTCATCTCCACCCCTTATAAATGCACGTATGTTTCGCATTTTCGCATTTTCCATCTTCCATCTTCATTTTCATTCTCTTCTTCAAAACCAATTTGCTGCCATTATTTGGCATTCTGACAATCAATCCAAAACCTTCGTCTTCTATAAAGATGGATTGTTTGGTCCGCCCATTTTACTACTTGTCTTGATGTTACCTTTGGTATGGGAGATATAGGAAATTTTTTTTTGGCCAGCAGCGAAGTTTTTCCCATCAAAGTTTTTCCCATCGTCTCTTTGTTCTTTACAAGGAGTTCGATGATAGAAGGCAATTTTTGGGATGCTTGTGGGCCACCTTGCTTTTTGAGAGTGCTTCTCATGCCCGCCATTGTAGCGATGCATTTAGGAAGGTGGTACAAGGCCAGTCCACCCTCTTACTCGGCGATCGACCGGGAGATTAGCTTACTTTTAATTGTAGCTTGTAGAGCATCCATTATTTGTATCTTGCAACTTTGTAATGAACATTTGATAATAAAGGAATTTATTTGAACGTATTTCGCTCTGACTTTTTTATCCTTAATCTTTCAACATGTTTTGATTACACTTTTTTCTAGTTCACTTTCCCATAAAGAAGGAAAATATTTTTTCAAATATTTGCCGTTGATGAATCTCACGTACTTGGTGCCATCTAAATCTTCCAAATGATATGCTCCACTAGGCAACACACTGTTTACTTTGTATGGTCCTTCCCAATTGGGCGACCATTTCTCGTACTTTGGATCCTTGCTATCTAAAGGGAGTATCGTCTTCCAAACTAATTCGTCCAGGCGGAACGACTTGGCTATGAATTTTTTATTATAAAACTTAGCCATTCTTTGTTTCTGAACTTGCAATCTAGCTAAGACGTTCAACTTTAATTCGTCCAACCCCAATAAATTTTGAACTAATGATTTGGTATACTCATCATCATTTAACTTATGTTGCAAGCACACTCTAATCGATTGCACGTTGATTTTCATAGGCAAAACGGCCTCCTGTCCATAAGTAAGTTGGAAAGGAGTAATTTTGGTACTTGACCGAGGTGATGTTCTATAAGCCCATAAGGCCTTATTCAGACATTCGTGTCAATTTCTGGCATTTTCATCTATCATCTTTCTGATTATAGTTTTTAGAATCTTATTAGAAGATTCTGCTTGTCCGTTGGATTGAGCATAATATGGTGTGGAGTTTACTAATTTAACCACAAACTCACTCAAAAATTTGTTCACTTGATCCCCATTCAAAGATGTTCCGTGATCTACCATCAACGTTTGTGAAATTCCAAACCTATAAATGATGTGATCACGGATAAACTCTATGACATTCTTTTGGGTGATTTCTTTCAAATGTACCGCCTCTACCCACTTGGTGAAATAGTCAGTTGCAATTATAACAAAAGTATGTTGCTTGGATGATGGGGGATAAATCTTCCCTATCAGGTCTATCGCCCAACCCTTAAACGGCCAATTTTTAATAATAGGTGCCATCTCTCGTGCCGGTGCCCTTTGTATTGAACCATGCTTTTGGCATGCTAAACAACTCTTTGCATACTGAACGCATAATTCTCCCATCTTTGGCCAAAAATATCTACTCCTAATAATTAACCATCTCATCCTTTGGCCAGCTTGATGAGCTCCACATATCCTTTCGTGCACCTCAGCCATGATCGTCCTGGCCTCTTGCAAATTTACACACTTCAGCAATACACCATCAGAGCGTTTCTTAAACAACTCTTCATCTATTAATGTATAGTTCAGCAAACACAGCTTCATTTTCCTACTAATCCATCTATTAGGTTCTTTAAGGAACCTTTTAATCTCTGTTCTCCAATCCATTGTATCTCCATCTTGTATTCAATGAAGTTCAATCCTTCTCGCCCTTTTTTGGGTCACGAGCAATATGGTTACATACTCACAAGTAGACTTCCAATTCAAAATCTTTGAGTACCCTGAGGCCATTTGGGCC
>NW_019237161.1:161893-173753 GCF_002742605.1 Olea europaea var. sylvestris | reverse complement strand
ATCTTTCCATATTATGAATATTTCGAAGATTTACCTGTTCAACGACATCTTGTGTGAGTTCTCCAAGTAGTGCACGCATAATTCGAGGACTCAACTCTGTCATTGGTTCATAACGACTGTTACTGCTCTGATTCTGTCCATCTGTTCATGGAGAGGCATGCTACTCCTCATATCGCTCGATCACAGACTGGACTCCTCCCTGACTTGATGCTTTCTTATCGAATCTATGAGGCATATTGTTTCACCTTTTGTATTTTCAACACCAAACACCACCGTCCCATCAGGTGTGCCAAATTGTTTCGCGCGGGTTCATCGCTAACAATTAAAAAGGGATCAGACGATTGTGTAAGAGACAAACCTCTTGAGACAAAGTCCCAAAAAGGGGTGTTCTTTATTGGCGATGATTTTACAATCGGAAAGTAAAAACAGAATGCCTCAAAGGGGCGCAAGCACACGAGTTACTGAAAGAAGTGTTTAAATCTAAACTAAGAAATTTAAAATTACATATTCTCTGTTCGAGAGTTTTTTATCCGGGGTCTTTGCTCTATGTCTTTTCTTCCTTTTATACTCCTTGGATGATCTCTTTGTGATCAACCGCCTAAAAACTGCTTGATCATTCTATAACTGCCCACTTTTCTCGTAATGACCGACTTGTCATGGAACTGCATTTTCTAACTGCTGCCATTACTTTTTGTCGTTCAACCGTCTTCAATTAAATTCTTTGAATCATGGAACGTTATAGGGCTGCTTAACAACCGCTTTGAGAACTGCGCTTCTTGAGAACCATAACACTTCATGTTACCTAAGACCTTGAGCGACTCGAAGGTTTGGGCAAGAATAGAGTAGCAGCTCTGGGCGACTGCATGACATTCCATTCGCTCAGATTCTGGGCGACTTGCAAGCTTGGGCGATGGTGTTACCGCGTTTATGGGCCTCCCTATTTGGGCCTTCATCCTGAATTGTCTGATTGGGCTTCGTTCTTTGGGCTATCTGATTTGGGGATCCTCCAATTGTGCTTCATTCCTTGGGCCGTTCGATTTAGGCTGAATTTTTATGTGTCAACACAAACCTATCAGCTTAAACTTTTAGACAAGGTGATTCAAGAGTAGTAAAGAAGATAAATCAAAAATCTCCAAAATACAGTAGGTGGAAAGCTTAGTCAGAAGACTTTGTATTAAGAAATGTTTTGTTGCCTCATATTGAATTGTACGATTATGAGGTTCATCTCACGACGATTTTATATACTCTCGTACTAGTACACGATTATTGGTAGAAGCTCAACTGAGTATATTAATTACTTTAGACATCGATATTTTCACAAAATTTAAGAAAATGAACATGAAAAGCAAAAGATGATACTTTTAAGCAATTTGCACATTGAACACAAAGTTGCAAACTAAAAGTTAGAGTAGGAGCTTGAAGAATTGTTGAAACATAATGTAAATAAGTTAATTTATCTTCTCTCTAAAATTTTAAGCTTTTAGATGAGGTGGTTCAACAAGAACGACTCGTGTCTCTTTTCTGTAGCATTTTGCTTAATTCAAGCATGGAATTATAAATAGATAAAAAATGAGCAATCGATAAGGTAGTTGTACTCGTGGGTCCCTCGAAATGTATGGATAAAATTTGATTTGCGTGTTTATAAATAGTTTATAAACCTGAGTTAAACATAGGCTAATTCATGAAAAAGGTGAATACCTGCAGACAGTAGGCAATCCTTTGGGGTCAGGTGGATGAGGAGCCAAATTGCATTCAAGAGTCTCTCTCCATTAAGCTGCTGGACCTTGGTATAGATCAATATTACTGTTGTATGTGAACTTTCTTGAAAATACCTTGAATAATACTGTTTCTTCACTTCAATATCCTTTTCATGAAATCTGCTTAAGGCATCCATGACTTCATAGATAACAGAACTCGTATCTGAAAAAATCCCCAAATCTCTCTAGCATCTCTAATTTTTTCGATAATCTCAGAGTGCCTGGAATCATTCGTGTCGATGCCTGCAAAGTCTATAATCAGAACATTTAGAGGAGAATTGCAGGATTCTGGGAACTGATTAAGCTTGCTCTTAAATATACATGGAATTTTCACAATCTCGGAATCTAAAAGCCCCTTCATGCCAGCTTTCGTATCATCAAAAGCTTTCAGGTCATCTATACGATCATCTTCAAGAGTTACAACTTTTCAACTGCCCGTGACCACCTTAAATTCTTCCCACTTCTGAGATGAACCTCGTGATATGATTGAATTGGATGTACAAAGTATCTAATATGCAGAAGAAGTTTGATTTCTATAAACGTTGAATACAGTATTAGACAACAAGATGATAATAAATATTTTCTAAAATAACAATGAAGCAGCTCTCACTGAAAAATCAACATTAATGACAGTAAAAGGAAGACAATAACAAAAACGAGAAAACTTTGTTTTCATTTATATAATAATGACGATAGTGTCTTCAACAGAACACAGAAAGCTTAAAGCATATACAACCAGAAAATCTAAATGATTGTTCAAATCACCAAGTCTTATTAATGGATTTTAAAACGAGACAGTGCAGAAGTACCATCAAGCCCTTTATTGTAGTAATGTGTGAGGTAGTCCCTTGTGGTTATCTCCTGGTAAATTTGGGGGTTTTCTTCAGACAAAAGTTCTTTTATCGGTCCGTAAACTTTTGATGCAGCCCCTTCTCTAAAATGTGTTCTGAAGAAAGATGCCACTGACATTCTTGGACCTATCTTCTTGGCCAGTACTCTATGATTCACACTTGTGAACTTGTCATTGGTAATAAGCTGAGATAGAATAACATTTAGTTGTCTGTTTGAATAACCTCAAAATATGTAAGCAAAATGACAAACGGTTTCTATTGTCTTGCCTGCAAAAGATCAGCAATGTTTACAACTAGAGATCCATTTGTTGGGGGAACATCAATCCATTTATTCTCATGAAGGATTTGAAGTCCACCAACATGATCTTGTATAAGAACGGTAAGGAAGCCACTATCAGAATGGTTGCTAGTGCCATAAGTCAACTCGGGTTCAGGGCATGCCGGATAGTAATGACCTAAGACGAAAAGTCCTTCGGTACAACCCATGTTTTCCAGGTGTGATGAATCAAGACCAAGAGCTTCAGAAAGCAACTCGAAAAGAGTATGCCCGAATTTCATCATGTAGGTTGAATATTCAAAATATATATCTCTGCAATTAAAACATAATACAAGTGACAGTAGTAAAAATTCTCATAATTAATGCACAATGAGAAGGGAATCTGTCAATGGATGGAACTGTGAAAAATAACTAATTATGCTACAATGCTAGGCCTTTCCCAAGCAAAAAGACCTGCATCAACACAAAAGTTATAAAGAGATACAATTAAATGTTTAAATGGAGAGATTTTTCCATCTTAACAAATGGAATAAAATTTGAAAACAAGCAAAGCAATCTATTGTGGTTCACGGAAATGGAAAGGGCACATTTGTTAAGGGTATGAAATAATACCAATCATCCAATCTTAACAAAAGGTCGACCTTTCAATATGGAATCCAAAGACCTCAAACAAGCAATCTAGTCAGGCTAAAAGCCTAAACAGGCTATCAATTTACAAGATTGGTATTCTCAAATGAGCAATCATCTGCGGAGGAATCTTAAGAATAAAACATTCGGCAAAATATGAAAATAATAGCAATAGTATGGGGATTGAGTTATACCTCTTAACAAATAATTGAACTTTTTAGTTGGAACCCAAGATCCAATTGCCATTTTCACTATATCTAAGCATAGATTACATAGGTTTTATTGTATTATGTCTCTCGTGCACTCAAATCGACCCTCTAAATTACTTTCCATAGTATGACTGAATACGTGCACTTATATCCAGTTGTACAATACAACTAGGCTCTACAAAGTCCAACAAATTAGCCCAAAAGAAGTTAAGCATATACCTGCAAATTGGAGGCAAATCTATGTGGTCTGGTGGATTAGGAGCCATAACACAAGATATAGTATCCCTCCAATTAGCTGCAGGGGCTTGGTAAAGATCAAAATTGCTATTATATATAAACCCTTTAGTAACATCTCGCGAATAGTATTGTTTCTTCATCTCAGATTTTTGTTCATGAAATCCTCGTACCCCATCAATCATTTGATTCATAATACTTAGTGGAATGTCATGATTAATTACCTGAAAAAATCCCCAGTTTTCACAGGCATCTCGAATTCTCTCCACGATTTCATAACGCCGAGCTTTGTCTTCATAAATTCGATCAAAGTCAACGATGGGAACATTAAATTGAGAGTTTTTACAGTTTGACTTCTGCTCAAGCTTCTTAACTTGATAATCGTGAACGAAAATACGAGGTATTTTCGATATCCCAGAATCCACAAGTCCCTTAACACCAACCTTTGAATCATCAAACAATCTTAATTCACTATTCCTGTCGTAGACTGATATTCCTTTTGCCTTAACTTCCATATCTAGAGAGAGCAGAAGGAACCAAAGACGAATGCTAAGTGACTTTTGATAGAAAATTATCCCAAAGTAACTTTTTTTCTTGAGTCAGAACGGTAATGCTTTCAACGTATTCAAACCTATAGATTCGAGTTCATGTTAAAAAGTCAATTTTGTAAGAAAAGTAATAGAATACTTTAAAGTTGACTTATATTTATATCTTTATTTGACGGGATATTTAATATTTTATCTCTTAATATGTCCTCACAATATGATAGCTCGTTTGAGGAAATTAATCTTGAAATTTGTGTTCTCATTTTTAGACTTTAAATCAGGTCGAATTATTCGTTGCACATAATAACACGTGGTTAGAAGCACACGATTGGAATCAACGGGGGTGGTGACAGTCGCATACACTTTGATGATCAAGTCAGTGGGCGGTGATCGGAACGGTGTCGGAATTGCGTAAGAGTGGGGAGGAGAAAAACTACACTTGTGTGTGGGTAGCTAAGTTTAGTGTGTGTTTCATTACCATTACCTCTTGCCAAACATTTGATATTTATAGACGAGAAGCACTTTTGGATGTGGGACATGTGTATGCATCTGACAGTCTAAGGTGTCCGATCATAGGCGTCAATCAACCGCGTCTAAAGTGCGCGGGCAATTAATTTTTCTGAGTTGAATTGACATAAAGTTGATACGTCACATTAATCAATCCACGGAAATGTCACGTAAATTAATCCATTGAGATAAAAGGGATTCTGACAAAGATCTCCCTCTCTCTGAAACAAGCGGCTGAGAGCTGTTAGAAGAAGCGCCTCAGTGTACCCCATGATTCGACATGGGGGCACTTCGGATGCTTTGGAAAACTCACTTGGAGATTAGCATGTGAACTTAAAGTTAGGTCGAGGCTCATATCACTTCAGAACCACTTCGGAGAGACACGTGGCACCTCGCTGAGGAGTGAGCGTGATGTGCCGAAATGGTTTGGTTAGGGGTGTAACATATGGACTTTGATACTATGTAAAAATTTATATTTTTATCTTAAAACATCAATCTTATTAAAAGGAGTAGCTCAAAACGTAAATATATTAATCTATATTTACGTCTTTTTTTGATGTAAGATATTTTATCCCTTAACACAAATAAGATATGGATATGTCCTTATTGCTTGTAAATGTATTGGTTTCTCAAAGATTCATTTTTTTCTTCAAACTCAGCCCCGTTTGACCCCCATTATTGTGATTAAATTATAATTCATTTATCTCTTTTTTATATAAATCACACATTTTTTTAATAAAATAATATTATGCGTAAATCTTAAAAAAAAAAAATTTAACCACATATTCTCTAAAAAATTATTATTCCTCATATTAATATGGAATAACGGGAGCCAAACAGACGCTTAAAATGTATTTATCCAAAAAACTAGAAAACACTTTTTTTTTTTGAAATTTTGAAAAATATTTTATGACATTTCATTCCATAAATTTGACAATTCAATAAAAAATAAAACAATTTTATGTTAATATATTATTAAGTAATATACATACTTTAAAGTTGGTGAATCATGTAATATTTTTTTTTCACTACAAAAATAAAATAAACAATAAATTGGAGTAAAAGTATTTTTATGTTTATTCATTTAAATATATATTTTTTAGAATTTTATGTAAATAATCATTAAGAGTTTGAACTGTTTTTATTTTTTTTATAATTTTTTATTTTTAATTTATTTCATTTAAGAATTTAGATTTTATTTTTTTCATTTCCAATTTTATTTTTTTATTATTAACATTTATTTTTATATTATTTTTTAAAGTTAAAATTCTTATTTTTTAAAATTTTATTTTATATATACACTTGTTTCCTATATTTTGAGTGTTTTTGGAATTTTCATTGAAAACACTTAAAAATATCAAAAATGTGTTTTGAATAATTTAATTTTATAAATTTCATGTTTTCGAAATTGCATTTTTTAGAAACACGAGACTAAAAAGGATTTTAGTATTTTGCAAAATTGAAAACTGAAAATAACAAATCAAACATGAGCTTAGTAAAAAAGAATTAATTTTAGGGAATAATACATATCTAATTAATTGGTCAGTTATTTCTTGATCATAAATTACAAATTTTACAGGTCACAATTTATTTATTGATCACACATTATCAGATTAATAGGCCACATATTATTTTCAATTACAGATCACAAATTTTATATGTTCCAAATTATTAAATTAATTTATGACAACTTAAAAAATTTTGAGTAACGATTTATTGGTCACAACTTATCTACTTTATTGATTGCATATTATTTTATTAATTGCAAATTAACTAATCTATTTATCACAATCACACAAATATATTGGTAAAAAATACTCTTCATCCTATTTAGCCCCACTCCAAATCTATCGCCGACATTAACCGAACGCTACACCACCTCACCACTATCTCCAACACCACCACCACTACTGTCACACCACCCTTTCATGACCACCATCGCCTCCACTGCTATCACCACCACTACCTCACCATCACCACTTGCATAAATCACCACCACCATTTGTAAAGCAACAACAAAAATCTCCCCAAAACTCCTACAAACATTAGATCATATCAGATCAGATCTAAAGCCACCCCCAAAAATTATCTTTATATCACATACACCGCACAAGTCAGTATACAGAATAATCAAAACTCAAATACACGTAGCGTTGCACGAACAACACCACATAGCATCGATATGTAGTAGGGAGGGTTGCTGTGCCGTGTGCACCGATGATGGTCTCTTACGGTAGCTTCCGATGGAAAATGAGAAGAGAGAAGGGGGAAGAAAGAGAGGGAATGAGGGAAAAGAGAGAATGGAGATGATAGAAAGGGAGGAAGAGAGAGGAGAAAGGAAAATGATTTAGGATTTGGGTTGGGTTGGGTTGGGTTGGGTTGGGTTGGGTGGGGTGGTTATGTAGATTAATTTAATTTTGTAATATTATTATTAATATTAAAAAGTTGAATAATCACCTTATTTTTGAATGAAGTACTTTTAAACCTGATTTTTGAATTGAGAAGTTAAAAATCATGTGAGTTGATTTTATGAGATTGATAGTGGGCCCCGGAGTCAAATAAATTATATTTCAATAATCACCATTATGCCCCCTATTGACCTACAGAAAAAGATATAAGCTCTTTCACCATTTTGTGCAAAATCAACCCTTACATGTGTTATCGAGGAAATGTATTGTCTTTCAATTGTCGAATATATAAGACGAAATGGACCCCGATACATATGGGTACAAGTAATTGAAAAAATTTCAAACTTTTTATTTTTTTCATTTTTCAAAAGTATTTGATGTATGGATAAACAACGTTGGCTCCAAGAATAGTACAAATGAAATTGACAACAGAACTGTTGACCTCCAAAAATGGTTCCAACAGGTTCCCTAGCCTTGTTCCCTTGAAACCTGCACAATTAGCATCCCGTCAATAAACAAAGGCGACCGGACAAGAAAAAGGTTCGGCGACTGTTCGCACTCTGACGCTTAAGTCAACGGCCGAACAAAGATAGATATATAGAGTACAATAGTATGGAGATTGGGGTTTGGCTAGATAGTGTAGAACATACCTTAGTTGTGTAAGTGAATCCATATATATAGAGAAATGGAAGTGAAATGGGTCAAACGAGTTGGTAGGTCGAAATCCAGACCCAATAAGGAGGTGATCATATGAACATAATAATAGGCACTTCGGCGAGTGCCTCGGCTAAACTCTTTAGGGCCTTGGTGGCGCCTCGACTGACCTCGTCATAGCCTCGGCTTTGGGGCCCAATTCTGATGGGCTCGTCCGAGTCCAATAAAATGGTCCAATATGAACTGGTAATTTATAGGCGTAACAGTAGTCCCCCAAGTCCGAGTTGTATTATTTATATGCGGGTTAGACTTGAAATATAAACTGTCAAGTAGACGAGGTCTTACATATTGCCTCAGAAAGATGAGTAGCTCCAATAAGTGAGGACTTACGAACTGCCTCAAAAATATGCATTGATCTCAAATAGGCGAGGACTTACGAATTACCGTGAGAAATATAAGTCGCTCCAATAAGTGAGGACGTACGAACTGCCTTAAAAAATGTGTGCGAGTCAGAATACGTGAGGACTCACGAATTGCCTCGAAAGATATACTGCATATATTTTTTCGAAATTTTGGCAGTATCTCCTCTGTAATATGGACTAAACCAATCATGTAATACAATACAATATATCCACAATACAAATGCCAAATAAATTTGGGGTTCATTTGCCCCTTCAAATGCTTATAACTATAAGGTGTGACATCATATTTCTTCAAGATATGTGTAGAGGGTCTGTCATGCATTATAGTAAATCATGTGCTCGCACAGCTTAGTGTATCAGTAGTGCTATGGTGAAGCAAGTAACATAATGTTGACAATAAAATGAAAATGATGATAACACGACATACGTACTGGATGTGATGAAAATAATGTATGACATGCTAACAATGATATGACATTCATGCTTGAAAGCAGTAATGTGATGCGTATGCTAGCAATAATATGCAGTCCCCTAAGTCCGAGTCATATTATTTATATGCGGGTCGAACTTGAAATGTGAGCTACTGTGATAAAGTTGATGAGAGACGGTTGTCACGGGCCTAGTTTCGTTACACCCGAACAAACTAGAGCCGTGCGGCCTTAACGCTCTACAATTCCCGCACCTCACGAGAAAACGTTAAGTCAGCCTTTCTACGCCCACAAATAATTTAACCAATGAGGCTAAATTATACCCACGTTGAGAAGAGAATTTTGAAGTAAGTAATATATGGAAAACAAGTAAGGATTGGGGAAACTTTCTTTATATAAATGAAAGGAAAAACTTTACAATCTCTCTAATGAATAAACACTCTTCACTCTTATATTCTCTACACTTTCTAACCTCTACTCCATACCATTTACAAATGAGAATACCTCTCTATTTATAGAAAACTTAAACCTCCTTAACCTTCCACTTTACAACTTGCGCTTGGTTGTCGCCACCTCGTGCTTGGTTGTCACCAACTCATCCTAAGTTGTCTTCAAGTGGATTATCTTACAACTTGCATTGCAAGTTGTCGCCAACTCGCGCCTAGCTTGCATACAACTCGCACCTAGCTTGCATGTTGATAATATCTTTGCCAACTCATGCTTAGCTTGCATACAACTCGCGCTTAGCTTGCAAGTGGCCCACAAGTGGACAAGTTGTGCAAGTTGTCCACTTGCATCCTCAAAATATCCCGCTGCAGGTCCATATATTTTTCCTCCTAAAATGGCTGGGTCGGGACTTAGAAAAACCCCATTAACGCCCTGGAAAATTGCACGATCTAGGCAGCATGCATTCTGCCCCAAAGTCATCTATGCATCCCCAGCCCGAATCTACCTGCGACCTTTACCAAATCTGCTTGCGTCCCATATCGCAAGCTATTCCGTCCTTCAGAAACGCGTTACCCGCGCTATCTTGCGATCGCTACCGCGACGGATCGAACGCGACCGCGTTAAGTGTAAATCACTCCCCCACTGAATTTGGCGACGCACTCATCGCCATATATTGCCGAAGCATAGACCTTATTTGCCATAAGTCTATCTCGTTTTCCCACCTTGTGCCATGACATTCCCGTGTCATGCCAAGTCTCAAGTCATGATCTTGCGATCCGTGACATTCTCCCCCACTCAATCCGCTAACGTCCTCGTAGCGAAACATGTTCGGTGCATCCTCATGCAACCTTGCATTGTCTTCCACGTCCATGGGCATCAAAGTTCTCCCAACTTGTGGCACCATCTCCTTGATGATCGGGTTTCCAGAGTGCCCCTTGCACCTCTTCCCGTTGCAACCTCTTGCATGCCACCTTCGACACCAACCTTCACCCTCAGCACCTCTGCTTTGGTTCCTCGGATGGACAACTCCTCTGGTCGTAGTGTCCCCACACTTGTCGAAGCTTTGAACCTTTGTGCACCCAATTTTGAACTTCTTTGACAATGCTTCCTCACGTTCCTTCTTTATCGGTAGTTCCCTCGGCAACTCCGCGAGCATAAAGTCCTTATCATTTTCAAGGACTTCCGCCAACTGCATCCTTGACAGTTGTTGTGTTTCCATCCCCACAGAAACATTTTCAGCACTCATGGCATTAAACAACTGGAATGAATTCATTCGAACTTCATCCTCATCTTGGCTATCTATGGCCTCCGGTTTGCTCTCCGAAATGGAAAGAGATGCTAATGATGCCAACATAGGACAATCCTTCCTGAGATGTGATCCTTTGCAAATAAAGCAACCTCGAGGTATAAAATTACTCCTCTTCCTCTCATCATACTGCTTACTCCAAGTAGTTGGTTTGTCGCCAACGGGTTTGTAATCAACTTTGGGATTTGGCCTCCAATCAGGCTTACTCCATTGCATAGCTTTCCCTGTATCTTCATTATTATTCACAAAATTTCCTTTGGCGGGTTTGATAGTTTTAGCTTCAATCTCAAGACTTTCTTCAGACTCCGTCAAGGATTCGGCTACTGCAATTGCCTCATCAACAGTTTTGACATCATGACGTTGCAACTCTTGTCGTATCCATGTTGCACAACCGTCTAGAAAATAGAATAGCAACTCATCCTCCGGCATGGTTGGGATTTGAAGCATAAGGGTCGTGAACTCTTTGACATAGTCACGAATTGTTCCCATATGTTTCAATTCCCTCAATTTCTTGCGCGCCTCATAGACGACATTCTCCGGGTAGAATTGCCTCTTTATTTCCCTTTTGAAGTCATCCCAAGTATCAACCCTACAAGACCCCCTTGCAATTTCACCATGCTTACGACGCCACCACAACGCCGCAATATCCGAGAGATACATAGAAGCGGTTCGGACTTTCATGGCTTCATCAACAAGATTTATGCCTTCAAAATAGACTTCCATTTGCCATAGGAAGTTTTCCACCTCTTTGGCATCCCGTTGCCCATCATAATGTTTAGGCTTCGGGTATTCAATCCTTGGGGCAACAATACTTAAAGCGGCACCTCCGCTTGTACCGGCAGTGGAGTGCTTGTATTGATTAAGCTCGTTGCTCATTCTTTCCATCATCATAGCCAATTGGTTAACTTGGCCATGCATAGCAGTAACGGCATCCATGACTTTGGTTTGGAGATGACCAAAATCATCCATCACCGCGGCTTGTCCGGCTACCACAGCTCGAACATCACCTTTCATCGCTTGGACATCATCCCCCAACGATGCCTGTGTGTCCATCACCTCTTGGACATTAATTTGTAGAGTTTCTATCTTTCCCATGGCGTGTCCCTCCAACGCCTCGAATGAGCTTTCAAGAGATTGGACCCGATCACCCATACTTGAGATGATTTGGTCAAGTTTCCCTTCCATGTT
>NW_019237161.1:159344-161451 GCF_002742605.1 Olea europaea var. sylvestris | reverse complement strand
CACGAGAAAACGTTAAGTCAGCCTTTTCACGCTCACAAATAATTTAACCAAGGAGGCTAAATTATACCCACGTTGAGAGGAGAATTTTGAAGTAAAGGATATATGAAAAACAAGTAAGGATTGGGGAAACTTTTTTTTATATAAATGAAAGGAAAAACTTTATAATCTCTCTAATGAATAAACTCTCTTCACTCTTATATTCTCTACACTTTCTAACCTCTACTCCATACCATTTACAAATGAGAATACCTCTCTATTTATAGAAAACTTAAACCTCCTTAACCTTCCACTTTACAACTTGCGCTTGGTTGTCGCCACCTCGTGCTTGGTTGTCACCAACTCATCCTAAGTTGTCTTCAAGTGGATTATCTTACAACTTGCATTGCAAGTTGTCGCCAACTCGCGCCTAGCTTGCATACAACTCGCACCTAGCTTGCATGTTGATAATATCTTTGCCAACTCATGCTTAGCTTGCATACAACTCGCGCTTAGCTTGCAAGTGGCCCACAAGTGGACAAGTTGTGCAAGTTGTCCACTTGCATCCTCAAAATATCCCGCTGCAGGTCCATATATTTTTCCTCCTAAAATGGCTGGGTCGGGACTTAGAAAAACCCCATTAACGCCCTGGAAAATTGCACGATCTAGGCAGCATGCATTCTGCCCCAAAGTCATCTATGCATCCCCAGCCCGAATCTACCTGCGACCTTTACCAAATCTGCTTGCGTCCCATATCGCAAGCTATTCCGTCCTTCAGAAACGCGTTACCCGCGCTATCTTGCGATCGCTACCGCGACGGATCGAACGCGACCGCGTTAAGTGTAAATCACTCCCCCACTGAATTTGGCGACGCACTCATCGCCATATATTGCCGAAGCATAGACCTTATTTGCCATAAGTCTATCTCGTTTTCCCACCTTGTGCCATGACATTCCCGTGTCATGCCAAGTCTCAAGTCATGATCTTGCGATCCGTGACACGGTGCTCTGAATGTAAGTAGCATAGGTGACAGGGGCGATGCGTTGGATGCAGAGGCAATGCTTTGATTGTAGTAGTAATATAAGTAGCTGTATTGATACTGATGTATATCAGCTGTTGACTTTTTAAGATAAGTTGAGTGTATGGTTGTTGCTGTGGTTGTAGGTTCAATTGTCTCTACCAGAGCACTGACTCATAGGACGACGCGTGCGAGATGCTGAAGCTTGTGAAGCTGAAGGTCGGGACACACATTCGACTGAGGCACTGAAACTTCGATGCTGTTTGAGGAAGGAGCTCATCTGCCACCAGTGCGCTGACCCATAGGGGACGACGCATTGGGAGACAACTAAAACTTTGTAAAGCTTAGGAGTGAACGTATCCACTGAGGCGATGACCCACAAGGGACTTCGTTTTAGGTGCGTCTAAGCTTTGTAAAGTTGAGTGAGGAGCTCATCTACCATCGGTGCGCTGACCCACAGGGGACGACACGTTGGGAAATGGCTAAATCTTTGTAAAGCTTAGAAGGGAACGCAGTGACCGAGTTGATGACCCACAGGGGACTTCGCGTCAGATATGTCTAAGTTTTGTAAAGTTGAAGACAACATCTGATGAGGCAGGGGATAGACGTCCCGCAAGTAACTCGAACTATCGAAGCCATAAGCAGCCTCACAATGTAGAAGACTTAGAGCTCTGCTAGACGATAGTGAAGCGAGGAGAACACATCTCGCGAAGCCAGGGATAAACATCTGGCGAAGTGTCGAACTATCGGAGTTTTATAAGCTAGCCTTAGGTAGACGAGGGTTTAAAGCTAAGCTCGACAATAGCGAAGCAAGGAAAAGACATCTCACGAATCCAAGGATGAACATCTGGTGAACTATTCGAGTCTTATAAGCTAGCCTCGAATAGACGAGGACTTAGAGCTAAGCTCAACGATAGTGAAGCAGGGAGTAATTATCCCGCGAAGCCAAGAATAAACATGCGGCGAACTATCGAACTATTAGAGTCTTGTAAGATGGCCTCGAATAGAAGAGGATTTAGAGTTAAGCTCGACGATAGTGAGATGAGGAATAAGCATCCCGCGAAGCCAGGAATAGACATTCGATAAACTGTCGAACTATTAGAGTCTTATAAG
>NW_019237161.1:154346-157827 GCF_002742605.1 Olea europaea var. sylvestris | reverse complement strand
GAGATGGGATTTGGCTAGAGAGTGTAGAACATACTTTAGTTGTGTGAGTGAATCCATATATATAGAGAAATGGAAGTGAAATGAGCCAAATGAGTTGGTAGGTCGAAGTCCAGGCTCAATAAGGAGGTGATCATATGAACATAATAATAGGCACTTCAGCGAGCGCCTCGACTGAACTCCTTAGGGCCTTGGTAGCGCCTTGGCTGACCTCGTCATATCCTCGGCTTTGGGGCCCAATTCTGATGGGCTCGTCCGATTCCAATAAGATGACCGAATATGAAGTGGTAATTTATAGGCGTAACAAGAATGATGATATTTTTGAAAAATTTGTGATTAAAATGTATAAAAAATTTAAATTTACATAAAAAAATATTTTATTAAGAAAATGTGTAATTAGAAACTAATTTTAAAAAAATGAATTTTTAAATAAAGGAGCTCAAACAAGAGCTAAACTATAACCTAAACCTTCATCATCCCCCACCATTTGCTAACTCGACTTTGGTACATCTCCCGTTTCACATATTTGTAACCCATGTAGTCGTGCATTTGATTCCAAGTCATGTACTCATCTCAGCCATTATCTGTTCTTCTTCGCCTGGTCTATCTCAGCATTCGTTGTCCTCATCAATAATTTAAAAGGCTTCATAAAACATAATCGGAACTTCTATGGAAGTTGTACACTGCCATTGTTGCAAACACTACAATCTTGCAAAAATTGGTCCCAATAAGTCCTCCCAAGTTTTTTTTTTTTGCTTTAGGAGCCTTCTTCTGCGATCTCCTTTTCATCAAGTTTTTTCATCTTAATGAAAAAGAGTTGTGCCCCAAGAAGGGCTAGACCCCCGATTAAAACATTAAAAAGAAGCAATCATCTAGGCATGACAGTTTATAATCACTTAAACTCGTTTGTAGAAATTAATGAGAAGTACAATTGTGTTTTTTAAACCGTGTCAAGTTGGGTAACCTGAACAAACTTGATGAAGAGTTCAACAAAATTCTTGCTTATCAACATCATAGTCGTAGAAGTTGTTTGAGATGGTGATCGCAATTCCCTGGTGCAGAAGCTGCATAGGGGCAGAGAGTTAGCGCTAGACAGACAGATTAGGTTACAATGATCAAGTTGACGAGACGTAAAGGAAGAATACAAGGATTAATAGAGATACTAGGATAAAAGCTCCATGAGAGCTGCTAGAAATGAACAAGCAGCTTCTGAGTATCTTCATAATGATGACACCCGAGACTAAATTTTTCATCTGTAAACAACAAATCTCCAAATTATTGAGTGTTCATTTGAGTTTAGTCTTCAATACACCCCCTCAAGTTGTAAATGAGTAGCGGAGACACGTGAACTCATGTGTTTCACATGCTCTGCTACTTTTATTCCTGTGTGGGTTGTAAGCCTGTAACATATATGTTGGGATTTTTCACCCAATGTGCAGTTCCAATCACCAATTCTCAACCACAGCAGTAATAAAAACCATGCAGAAAATTAAATAACGCACAAATTGTTCACCCAATTCGGCCAAGCCTAATTTGGGGGGCTTAGAGCAAAAAAACCCAAACCCGTCACTATGCAAAGAACCTCCCAAGAGAGAACACGAGTCCGTTTTACAAGATTCAGATTTATACCAAGAAAATCAGATCATCGGCTTTACAAATAGTCTCACAATATTAGCCCTAATCGACCCTGGCCTGGAGTCTAATATAGTATCAATTTACAGTCTAAAAATCTGAACAAACGGACCAAAAAACCAGCTGTCGGAAAACACAAAATACCGGTCAGCCAACTGTAAAATAACCACCAGATCACTGGCTCAGAATATTGGCCTTACTACCGAAATATGGCCGAAAACTATATATAATCAGATCTGAAATTTCCTCCGCCAAAGAGAGAGAAGAGAGAAGTCTGCTATTTTTTGGAAGAAAAATCAAGAGAAAGTGAAAGTCTTATGCTTCTCTCTCCTGCCGTCCATTTCAATAAATGATAGAAAACTTGAAGCTAATCTCAACCCTCCATTTTGATCAATGGCCCATAATTTTTCAAAGAAACACACATCCTTGTGAAAAGCAAGTTGCCAATAGAAAGTTGTCATGTGGCCAACAAATGGAGAAAACATTTTGTCACTTGTAAAAAATTTTGATTTTGGGTTTTGAAAACATTTCACAATCTTCACCTTGTTTTCACAAACCCCTAGCTCTCTCTAGTTGCTATAATGCATGTGACGGTAATGTTTTTGCCCTACATCATCGCCCTTAGTACCTGTAAAGAAATTAACCCGTATCAATATGTAGTAAAGATAAACAAGCCTTAAATTTACTTACATTTAGAATTTTGGTTCCCAGATCAGATGGGTTCACGTCAGTGTGAATTTTTTCAAGTGTAACATCACCACAAACAATTTTTTCATATATGAAATGATATTTCACCTCAATGTGTTTAGATCTTTCATGATAAACTGGATTTTTACATAAAAGTAAAGCACTTTGACTATCGGTGAAAATAGCGGGTGACACTTACAGAAAATTCAACTCCCCCAAAATTCATTTCAACAAAATGCATTCTTTTACATATTCGGTTATTGCCACATATTCAGTCTCCGTGTTGGATAATGTGACAATAGATTGAAGTTGTGACTTCCATGTGATGCAATTATCACATAGTGTGAAGAAATAGGCGGTAGTAGACTTTCTTTGATCTTTATCACCAGCAAAATCGGAGTCCACATACCCCTTTAAAATGAGCTGTTCAGATCTTTCAAACACCAATCCCACATCTAATGTCCCGACAATGTATCTTAAAAGCCACTTTAACCTCGCCCAATGAGGTTTTCCCGGATTAGACATGAATCTACTTAAGAAACTTATAGCATAAGCCAAATCCAGCCTATTAGTAATCATAGAAAACATGACTGATCCTATGGCATTATCACATGGGATATTTTTCATTTCTTCCATTTCACTTTCAGTTTTAGGAGACTGAGATGATGATAAATTCATATGGGTTGCAAGAGGTACACTAACTTTCTTAGCTTCTTTCATGCCAAACTTGGTTACAACTTTGTTCAAATAAACACTTTGTGATATAGTTAAAATGTTATCTTGCCTATTTCTGTTGATAACCATTCCCAAAATTTTCTTGGCATTTCCCAAGTCCTTCATATCAAATTTTGATTTTAGAAGCCATTTAAGTCTCAAAATTTCATATTTACTAGAGTTGGCCAATAGCATGTCATCAACATATAGAAGTAAATAAACTTCACTACCGGCCATAGTGTTATTATAGTATAAACAGTGATCATATTCACTTCTTTTGAAATCAATCTTCAACGCATATGTGTCAAACCTAATGCACCATTGCCTTGGACTTTGTTTGAGCCCATACAATGACTTTTGCAACTTGCACACATAATCTCCCTTCTCCTTCAGCTCAAACCCTTGAGGTTGATTCATATAGATCTCCTCATCTAATTCACCGTGTAAGAAG
>NW_019237161.1:151583-154340 GCF_002742605.1 Olea europaea var. sylvestris | reverse complement strand
ACGATAGTGAGATGAGGAATAAGCATCCCGCGAAGCCAGGAATAGACATTCGATAAACTGTCGAACTATTAGAGTCTTATAAGCTGACCTCGATAAATGAGGACTCAAATAAACGAGCAAGCTCGGCTCGACGATAGCGAGGTGAGGTATAGACATCCCACAAATTACTGTAGAGCTATCGGAGTCTTATAATAAACTAGCCTCAAAAAAACGAGCAAGCTCGGCTTGACGATAGCAAGGCGAGGCATAGACATTCCGCAAGGCGAGGAATAGAAATCTCTCATGGCTAGGATAGGCTCATTTTTCAAGGACAAACACGTCTGGCGATTTGCCTATTCCTTTTTCAAGGAACAAGGATTCCAAAGATGCGCATCTTCCTTTATTCAAGGAACGAGAACTTCAAGAATATTGTCCCTTCCTTTATTCATGGAGCAAGTATTCTAATGTATCGCCTCTTCCTTTATTCAATGAATGAGGTCTCCAAAATGCTGCATATGATAAAAAGAAATCTCAAGCTTGAGCTCGCCTTCAGTAAATAAAGAATTCACAAACTAGCCTCAATGTGTGAAGACTTACGGGCTTGCCTTCGATAAATAAGGCATTCATGAGCTAGGGGCTCGTCTTCAATAAATAAGAAATTCATGAGCTAGGGCTCATCTTGAGCAATTACAATGATGAATAAAGCTTTCAAAGATGCGAGGTCCTAGAACTTGCCTCGAATAGTAGAGATGATAGTCAAAAGTGCCTTTAAATGAGAGAGATCAAGACAACAAATATTTGCCAAATACATGGTGTGTGCCAACGGCCATTTCTAAGATATGTGGGGCAAAGATTACTCGTTTCCAGCAACTAAACTAAGCTCCATCATCATCCCCTTGAAATTCTCCGAAGAAGAATTATTTGACAACATGGAGAATTGCTTGAACATCCAAAGAAACCAATTGGCAAAGCTGCTATATAATTAACAGGGAACAAAATATTGGGCAGCCCCAAAATCCTTAAATGGGAATTAAATCTGCATAATCTAGGCATCCACATAGAGAACACAATAGATTTTCACTTGATGCCAAAACACAGAATCAAATTTGATAAGAAACAAAATCAGATTCTTGCAGTGGAGGCTAGAAGGTCTTGACTGGAAGTGGCTAACGGCAATATGTAGATATCCGAATAAGCCGAAATATAACAGTGAAATTAATATCCCAGGAAATTGAACATCTTCCCAATGGTATTCACATCAAATAATTCCCAGCCCGCCAAATAAAATATGATATTCTATTTGATTGCCCTCCAAGTACAAATGNAAAAAAAAAATAGATAGACCGGCAACATTAAAACACGGGTAGCACCATAGGTCGAAGCAAAATCAAGACCGCTATGCGAGAATAATTCTCCATCCCTACTGATGAAATGAGATGAAAATGGCCAAGAAAAATATCCAATGTAGTCCAACCTTTTTGACAACTAGAAAAAGCATGTGGCCGAAAGAAAATAAAGTTGCTGGCCCAATTACGCTTATTTCCAAATAGAACAAATGAACGAGTCATGAGGCCCAAGCATCAAAAGTCCACTAACCCATGACTTGTAAAGCAAGTCCAGGCAATAAGTGGGTTGACCCGCTCCAACAATGAGTTGTGAATCTGTAAAAGTCAGCAAAAGTCTGGAAAAAACTTAAATGCAAAACCAATTTTTTTTTTGTCTGAACACGTAACCGTCATTGTCTTGTACCATCATATTTAATGTGCAATGGACCTGTCACTAAGGTGTTGCCGGCTTGCCCGAGTGCTGGTAACTACCTTGATTGTCAAATGCTTGCCGTTATAATCATCGCCGAATAGGGGGTCATCGGAACATAAATTTGGACAGGGCATTTCGTTGAGCAGGTGGCCTAAAAGCTCCATTTTGGCCAAAGTTTTGTCATTAGCATGTGTTTATACATTGAAAGCTTCGCAAATGGGTTGGTTCTATATTTGAAGAGAACGAACTCCTTCGAATACTTTGAATACTGTTTAGAAAGCAGCACAAGGGTTTGGTCTCCACCAACTAGAATGTTTGAAAGTTTCTAATTTTATGCTTGTTAAAAATTTTCTCTAGTCTTTTCTTAGTTAGCAAAAACAGAATATGTGAAGGAGATTTCGAGGGTGACGTTCCATTTTTGGTTTGGATTATTCTTGGACACCACTTATACCATATTTCCCCAATCTGAATATCACAAATTTGATGGTAATGGCCGCCATTTTGGAAGAAGATGGTGGAATTGCTAGTTTTAGTTTGCTGATAACTCTCTTGTTTTAGTATGAATATCGAAGAAAATCCTCAAAAATTGCTCAGTTTTGAACTTCAATTCCAGTAGCCCTTTTTTCTTTAATTTTTGGTTGCCTGTCTTTTTCTCTTTTTGGTAGAAAACTGACCAGAAAAAAATGGAACTTTCCAGTGGCTTTTTGTATGTGGTATAACATGGTTAATGTAACGATTCCCATGGACGGCGCTAATCTGTTGACTTTCAAAAATGGCTCCAACAGGTTTCCTAGCCTTCTTCCTTCGAAACCTACGTAAGTAGCACCACATCAAGAGGCAAAGGCGGCTGGAAGAGAAAAAGGTCCAGCGATCGTTTGCACTTCAATGGTCAAGTCAACGGCCGGACGGAGATAGATATATAGAGTGCAATAATATGGAGATGGGATTTGGCTAGAGAGTGTAGAACATACTTTAGTTGTGTGAGTGAATCCATATATATAGAGAAATGGAAGTGAAATG
>NW_019237161.1:140818-143126 GCF_002742605.1 Olea europaea var. sylvestris | reverse complement strand
AATATATTCTTTGAAAATAGAGTCTTTTGGAGATAGTCTAAAACTTAGAGAATTCGTTTGTTTCACACTGAAAGTCAAATTGTCCAATTGAGAGAATTTACTTGTGGACAATGGCAGTATTACAGATTGTGAGAGAAGTCAACCTATCAACTAACCCAACATTGAATTTTTTCGCCATTTCTTATTTTCTGATCACCTGGAAGGACAAAGGAAAGAGCGCTATTTTCTTTCACTAAGTAACAACCCCCAATATTCACCTGTCACCACAAATTCAGACAAATTATGACAATTCCAAGTACATCAAAATATTTGAAATTGCCATATCACTGCATTAATCAACAATTACCTGTTCCATAACCAAAAGAAATTTATGTTACAATAGCTAACGATTGTAACCAATCAAATTGCTCCTAATTAGGACGGTTTCTGTCTAATCTTTTAGCTAACTGACAGAAGTGTATTTCTCAAAACACTTTAAAATGAGTGTTATTTTTGACATTTGACACTTGAGGCCACTTGGATTGGATGGCTGATTTGGCAACCTCCAATTGGCCCTCATGACCAGTGGCGGACACAAACATTTGAAGTTAGTGGGGCACGATCAAAATTATTAAAAAGTTACTAAAAAATTATGTATACTAAATGAACACGTACAAGTGATCATTAACATAGATTGACAAATCTCAAAATTATGATAAATATCAATTCTCAAAGAATTCCAAATAATCTCACATATATATAATGAATAAAAATTTTCAAAGAATTTTCAAATTAAATATCGCAAATGACAAAATAATCTTAAGTCTCACTCTCTCAGTTGTTCAGTTATTGCTGTAACTTTATTCTAATAAAAAAGTCCAACTCCCATTAATGCCTAAATCTGATTTTTGGTTCTAAAAATTAAAAAAAAAAAAAAAATCTGGAAAGTTGGTGGGTCACTTGACCCATCAGGACCATGCATAGGTCCGCCAATGCTCATGACTTGGCATGAGTTGTGCTTCTTTGGGTGAAATCTGGACCGTTGAGTAGAATGGACGCTGGAGATCTTTTGTTAGCCAAATTATCTTCTTTGACCCTTGGTTTTGTAGAGAGACGATTCATTTTTGGCTTCCAGAATACTCCTCTCTTTTTTCTCTCGCCTTGTGCGATTATGCTTCTTCTCCTCTCTGTTTTTTACTTTGAAGATACTCAGATTTGTCTGATTTTTGCGATTAAACCTGTCAAATGCCCTTGCTATGTAGCCTGTGGTCTGGTTGTGTTTTTCAGTTTGTTATTCAGTCGCGATTCTGAAATTTAGGGTTAAGATCAAAAAGGATTATTATATGGTTTTGGAGATCTTCGAGATCGATGATAAAAATCGGTTATTTTTCTAAGTGATTGATGGATACTTTGGTCTCTTGAACGGCCATTTTGCCCTAGTGGAACGGGTTTAGTTCCTGAGTCCCCCAGATTAGGCCATTTAAGGCTGAACTGGGTCAACAAATTGTGTTTCTGCTTTTAAAGTTTGTGTTTAACAATTTCTTGGTATTTTCCAGTGATTATTGTCAAAAGAGTTTTACACCAAAAAAAACTAAACACTAACTAAAAAATTAGGACTTCGCATTTTATTTGCCAGAAATTGATAACCTAATGTTAGACTGTAAAAGCCATTGATTCATCACCAGATTATCAAATATCAATACAATTCCACACAAGTTGACAGCAAGAAATTTAGGGCTTGACACCCATTACACAACAATCAGCAATGGTTTCTCGATTGAATTTGACCAGTTGGGAGCTTAGACTAGTATATAGAATCCTTTGTTCTTGATTTTCCAACTCTAGTAGATGAATTTGTCGGAAGAAAATACTCCATTCTTATCCATCGTCTTCTAATAATTACTTCTTGGTTGTTGGTACTATACGTGTTTGCCTGCAAAAATTGCTAGAAAGTATAATATGGTGAATGTTTCATTCTAGATTGAACCAGCACTTGTATTTCCATTGTATAATTATTTAGATCTTCAAAGGAAAACGGCTATGTCCCAGAGAAAATAAATTATATAATTCAATCTATTAATATAAAAGTTTTTGTCTTATCTTCAGGAACCCGAGTCAACCCTTATACACACTATAATACTAAAAGCATTTTAGGGGGTGAAAAATGCAGATTTCATCTTATATAAGACAATTTAATAACTTGAAGCAGAAGCAGTTTCAGCATTGAATAAAACCATCCATTTTATCATAAGTGTAGAGTTTAAAAGTAGCGTACGAATGATTATTACAACTACAATATGGAATCATAAACTCTCAAAGTGTAAAAACC
>NW_019237161.1:137155-140153 GCF_002742605.1 Olea europaea var. sylvestris | reverse complement strand
CTTTATAATGATTATTATAACATGCTATCTATCATATCTTATTGCTTCTTTCAAAATCAATAATATTCACAATCAATCCTATTTGTGACATGTAATTGAGAAAGCATTAAATCATATAACGATCATCGAAGAATAAATATATATTGTGAGTCAAATTATCGAACTTATATTAAAATATTACAATAAGTGTCCTTTAATATCTTAATCATTAAAACCCTAGCTAGTATTATAAGATCAAAAGAAAATAAATTAATTGGACAAACAAAGCTCTGATTTTAGGTTGAAGAAGCATAAGAGGATAAATATGACGTTGTTGAATTTCTTCAATTGTTTCCCTTTGTTCTTCTTCTTGTTGTCTAGAAATCAAGGTTTAAACTCCAATATATGATAATTCTTGCAATTGCCCTGAATTATCTTTGAAGAACAATAAACTAGCTTCTCTTTGATGATGATAATAGATTTATTTTATAGTTTGAGAGGTTTCTTTTGATGTATGAGACTGTTATGTATATATTGAGCTCGAAAATAGGTTGAAAATCGTGTCAAAATTAAATTGGAAAATAATTCTAATCAAATTCGAATTAAGTACCGAATAGCCAAGATTTAGCCTAGGCGGTTGCCCAATGTAAACACCAGGCGATCGCTCAGGTTAATAATTTCACCCCTGCTTTGGTTTTTATAGGTTGGATGATCGCCTAGTCTCAATGTTAGGTGATCACCAAAGTGTAACATTTTTCTCATAATTGCACTTTAGTCCCTGAATTCTTCTTAAGTCATTTCTTGTCCTTTTTCTTTTGCAATTTCAGCCATTTAACTTGTGATTGCATCTTGAAAAGTTAAAATTAGGCCCCCCCAAACTTTCAATTTCACCAAATTTTCATTTCTTTCTTTCAATTTAGCTTCTAATCATTGAGTTTTATCTACTAAACAAAATATACAATAAATTAGATTATAATTTATCTAAAGAATTATCAAATATCTATATTTTAAGCCCAAATAAGTATATAAACGTGAGAAAAACATAATTCTATCTCACAAACAATGAGAATTCTATAATGATGTCAAAAATATCTAGCATGTTACGCCAACCTAGGGGCAGAGAAAAGGGGATCATTGGTAGGCTCTAGACCCCAAATTTTCTGAATTTACTTTAATTTTTTTTGAAAAAAATTTATTTGTAGCTAGGGTGACAAGTTAAATTCATGTCAAAATAGAATTATATTTTAAATTGATATCTAAAAATGGAAATGAAATTAGATTATTAAAATCAATTCTAGTATCTATGTTTGACTAGTTATTATAAACATGCTTTGAGACAAATTGTTGTCAAACAATCTCCCAAACTATGATGTAACTCGGTATGATTTTTTCTCAGTATGCATCGACCAATTGACTGAAGTAAAAGTAAATTCCTCATAGTGATTTGGGCCATTTGAAGCAAACTGATTTTATCAGTGTTGCTCATGGCCCATTTCTCGGCTCCTTGGATGACTTATGGTGAGTGTCCCACTTAGTAATCCACTTGATCACCTATTGTGATGGCCCACTTTTACATCCTAATCACAACTTATATATATGCTGCTTCTTTGGCCATCTGGTTATGCGAGTGTTATTGCATTGGTTCTTTTCCTTAGGCGAAAAACGGCTCCTAATTTGTGTTCTCTTCTATATGCCTTTTCTTCTCCAATTTCCTTGGCTTTTATGGCTGCAATAACATCCATATTGTATGTTCGAAGTGGGCATTCTTCAAGCACATCCATATAGTCTTTCATGGTTTCGTTGGTTTCGGTCTTAGTAGTATTAGAGGTTTTGATTAATAATTGTAAGATATTGAGCCCAAAAAACCCTTGGTGATCTCATATACTGCATCAACATCTGGTATTAGAGCTTGTAGTGGGATTTTTTAGGTTCAAAATCGAACAAAAATTGATTTTTTTAAAACTGACCTGAGCTAAAAACCTTGATTCCAACCAAACCAGTCACCAGCCGAACAAATAGAGACCAGGCCCAGACTCAGCATGTAGAGGCATTCCTCCCTACATGGCACGTGGTGGCAGCAATGAATGGCAACAACTATTGGTGTATCTCTGACGGCGACACGTGTCAATGAATCTAAATAAGCTTTCTTTAGATAGTTTGTATTATTTTTCTGAACATACTGATATCGTTAATTCGTGTTTCAGGTTATACAGGAAAATTTGGACAATTTTGCCCTTGGAGACGTGACCTGCGACCATTGGTCAATCGTGTTGGTACATTTGCTGAAACATTAGGGCGAATAGTAATGGCCATAAAGCAACAGTTTTGCATCTCTCGATTCACGGCTCTCAATTCACGAACCTTCAAACGTGGTCCGTTATAGTAAATTGATTTAACTCAATTAAATTTTAGTACTAGGGCACCGTCGTATGGGGTGACAATGGGATTGGGGGTACCTTGTAGGATAACCATTGTTTGTATTAGAAATTAGAAATTATTTGCTCTTATGTGATTGAAGTATTTATTGTTAATAAAATTCGTTTGTTATCTTTGTGGTATACTCTATGTGAAATTGTCTTGATTGATATTGTTTTGGTTGATATACTTTCTTGTTGCACAATTAATTCATTAGAATACCTAGACCTCACCTATTTGAACATTCTCTTGATTTAAGATCACCAATCATATGAAATCCTGAGAATCTGGAGCGATGTATATTGTCTGTGACCCTAGGACCACTTTGTATGACTTGATTGCGACTCTATGCACTTTTTTTGATTTATTCATAAAAATGAAAACTCATAATTTTGACTAAGGAATTTTAAATAAGAAATGCAATTTTCAATCCGATGACAAAAATGAGAGGTATTTTGGTTCAACAAAAAGTTTCAAAGCCATTGATGACAGTTTTTCAGCTAATTTTTCAAAAGAACCCCAAAAAAAAAAAAACCCAATTAGTTTGTTTAAACTTCAATCATTTTACACTTGTTTGGACTATTTTGAGAAAGATGGGACTTAT
>NW_019237161.1:96788-133959 GCF_002742605.1 Olea europaea var. sylvestris | reverse complement strand
ATATGATAAGACTTGAAAAGAAACATACACAATATAATCCTTCGAGCATGGGCACTAAGGTGCTGCCATTGGTGAAATTTAGAGGTTGCGGGGACCTTCTAAGCATCGGTGGAGGATGTAACTCGGTATGAATTTTCTTAGTCGGCATTGACCAATTGATAGAACTAAAAATCAACTCCTCGTAATAATACGACTCGACCTAAAACTACTTGGGCTATTTGAAGCAACTTGATTTTATCAATGTTGCTCATGGCCCATTTTTCAGCTCCTTGGATGACTTATATATGCTGCTTTTGGCACTATGTGTGTTACTACATTGGTTCCTTTCCTTTGGTGGCGCTTGCTTTGTGTTCTCTTCTCTATTCTTTTTCATCTCCAATTTCCTTGGCCTTTGTGGTCGCCTTTGTGATATCCCTATTGTGTGTTCTAAGTGGGCATTCTTCAAGCAACCAGAGTTTGGGAGTCTTTCTTAGTTTTGTTGGTTTTTGTCTTGGCATTGTTAGAGGTTTTAATTAATTATTGGAAGATACTAAGTTAAGGTACATTGTGAATTTTGCCATGAACACTTCGGTATGGTACTAAGAACATATCCGAAAATAAGTCAAAAGAGATGATAAAAAATGAGAAATAAAAAATAAAAAAGTAGTATTATTATGTCCATTTCTAGAATCTATTTTTTTCTTATCAGTGTAAACTAATTACCACATCTGTTTTTGCTAAGTTACGAAAATTATGGGGGAAGTCTTTATGAAATTAGCCATTAGTAACTGTTTTTGCTTGCAGAGTTGTAGAGGAGGAGAAAAAAGAGAGTGGAAAGAGGAATTGATTAAGGAAAAATAAATAACATCGATTAGATGGGATTTTGGTAGCGATGGAGGAGATGAAGGTGGAAATGGTGAAAACTTTAAAATTTAAATTCCATAAAAGCATCAATTCCGACATCAATATTAACATCAATAATCTGCAATAACAATTAGCCCTTGTTTGAGCCTTATTATTCAAGAAATCATTTTTCTACAAACTCACTTTCAACCACACATGGTTTCAATAAAATATTCTGCATGTAAAATTAAAATTTTTCGCTACATTTTAACCTCATATTCTTCAGAAAATCATTATTACAATTCTAACATTAAAATGGGGTTCAAACAAGGGCTTAATGTTACTGGTATATTGTTAGAAAAAGGTTAGACTTATATTGCTTTTCTTTTTGTAAATTGATATAGAGGGAAAATAAGTGGAAATGCAATAAGTTACTTGGAGAGATAAATGCTTTTCTTCTTTTAAATATAAGGTTAAGTGATTAGTTATAAAATGGAAAAGTGAGTATATATTAACAATTATGTGATTAAAAGTGAGTATATCTATTAACAAATTCTAGTTATATTAAAAAGGAAAAATCTTTGAAATTGTGTAAGAAAGTATATTTCAATTTTGTTAAGAAATCATGTAGGTAGCCTAATTATCTAATATTCACTACAAAAGGGCCTTGGCTGGAATTGTTTTCAACCAACTTTGACAACTAGAAAGAGACAAAGTATTTTCAAGATCTCAATTTGTAATTAAAAGTTACAAGTTTTTTATTTAAAAAATCAGATATAATTAAAATTTTAAATATTAATAATAATATTATAAAATACCAGTGGACAAGGGCTATGCTACCCACGCTTAGCACCTGCTCGTAGTGGCATTGTGCTGCCATGGTTTGCGATTTGTATCGATCCGTGGACGAGTAGCCGTTATGGCCTATGATTTGTTGTTTGTGGTTCATTTTGATTGCTAGGCTGACACAGTTTTGAGATGATTTTTACGGGTGATTTTTGGGCTTGAAGGATGGCGGCCATGCCAAATTTGGTTGGTTTTTGTTAGTTGTTAGAGTGGTGGTGGTGGTTTTCATGGTTTGGCGATGTTGGGGTGGTTTTATTAGCGGTGGTGTTGGTGGATCTGGCACTGTGGATCTAGAGCTAGCTGCACGGATTTGGCGATGGCAATGGTGGCGACGATGAGGTGGAAATGGGGTAGGGTAGGGAGGGGTGTTTTGTGACCAATTATTTGGTTGATCGTGATTAATAAATTGGTTAATTCATGTCAAATAAATAATATGTGACCTAAAATATGTGATCGTAACATACATTTTAATAAGTTGTGATTGAGAAATAATTTGTGATCAATTAATTTGATATTTTGTGACGATGAAATAAGTTGTGACTTATAAAATTTGTAATTTGTAACTAATGAATAATATGTGATCTATTAATTTGATAAATTTGTGATCGATGAATAAATTGTGACATATAAAATTTTTAATTTGTGACTATACAACTTTTTATTGGTGATCGACAAATAATTGTCATTAATTAATTTTATAATTTGTCAGTAAATTGTATAGAATTGTAATCTTAATATATTTAATTGAATCTTGTTTCTTAGTTTTGAAATAGGTCATAGTTAATCTGTTAGATATGGAATTTTCCCTTTTGATAGACCATAGTCCAAAAAGACTATTTCATGCTTTTGCCATTAACCCTCCCCTAGGCCAGACTCATTGGACTGGGCAAGGGGATGGTTCTTATTAGAAAGAATGTATGGTATAGTACTAGCTTGGCACGTTATGATCGATACTGCACTCCTATGAGGCTTTATTTCTTTTCTCATGGGTAACATAGTTTTGAATTTTGAAATAAATGCTCGTAACTTCAAAGGAAGGCCGTCAATATTAATCGGAAGGGGAAGATTTTGAGCCCTGCTCGAATTAGCAAGGGTACAAAATCAAAGCATATGATTTCGACCATCGTCTAATATTTAGAAAAAGCCAACCCCGTAGGATCATAGCATGTCGGGAATAAGAGGGGACATACTGAACCAAATTGTTGACTCAAAAATAATGCAGACTAATAATAATAATGTTATTCTCGTTTTTGTTTTTCTTTCCGGGACTTCTAATTTCTAAAAGTCCATGCAACCTTCCGTTCCTCAAATTATTGCATTTAGCCATTTGGCAAAGTCAGTCTTAAATGATTCTGTTCCTCAAACGATTGCTTTTAGAGCTTAGCTAACTCAGCCTAAAACGACTAACGATAATTTCGTATTCGAAATGGCCTACAACACTTTTGATTCAACATCCTCCTCAAAGAATGTGCTACAACACTTTTGATTTAGGTTGCTGATACATAATGGTTTCTTTTTGTTTCTTGTTTTACTTTCTTTATCTTTCTTTCAATTAAGATGAACGAAATGACCATCTTTTTCACTTTGAGGGAAAAAGTTTAATATTCCCATTACAAGTGTTACCCAAAAAAAATAATAATAATAAAATTGATGAAAAAGTTAGACTAATAAAAGATGTTATCATAGCAACCTTTGATCAAACTTTAGTTAATTTGATCATTCATATCTTATATGTAATCTTACACCTGTATTTAGTGAAATTGTCTGAATATTAAAAGTTCAAATTCTTTTGTCATCAGCAAATGTTATTATTTATCAAAAGTGTCATCTAATAAGTCTATTGAAATTCAACCATGTCTTCAAAACCATATCAAATAACCATGATCTAATACACAAGAAACGACATTCATATCAAAGGTAAAAAGAACAATAAATAAAATAAGTAACGTTTCCAAAGGAAAGCACACGAAGCAATAATGGGAGACAACATGAGAGAGCGTAAAATTAGGGCTTGAACCAACAAAAAGCGAAATTTGAGTTTGACAAACCGTGCCACTACGTTTGTAACAGTCATAGAAAACCATCCTTAATAGTTAGCTAGTTATTTATGCAACATCTCGCTAATTAGTAAGATGACCTCTTATATTCAAATGCATAGAAGAAGCGAAGTCAAGTGGTATATATATAATTTTAAATGGAATGCTACATAGGAGTTTGCAAATTGTAATTTATCTTTAACAATGATTTGTTCTTCCATAGGTGGGCAAGGGGCACCATCTTCATTTCTTCATGTAAAGGGGCCAATAGTAGGTGAAAACTAATTTCTTGTTATTAGGTTAGCTATCTATCAAAATGTTTAGATTTTTATCCACTATTATTGGTAGACATCAGTTTTCCATAATATGAACACGAATCTCCAAATCATACTTCGAGACTTGATTCTAAGTCATAACGTGTATTTTTAAAGAGAGGTTCTCCTTATTTGTAAAAAAAATGAATTGCTGGACACTGTATGTATATTTTCAATGTAGAATTATTTATAGGTTGCAATTTCATTTGGTAACATTCTATTGAGTTTCTATTTTAATTTCCAATTGGTCCAATTTCGATGAATGATTCTTTTTTTTTTTTCTTCATAACATTCCAAAGCATGCTAAAGAATTTTTGTTTCTTTGTTCTTTATATCATTTTCAGTTTGCCTTTAGTCTTGCCACCCAGAACTTTATTTCATAGCAAGATAGAGACAAGTTGATTTTATTAAAATTATCAAATCGATAACTGACAGATAAATTAAATTTGCGATTAAGCTATAATAAATTATCTTAAACATAAAGATAAATGTCATAAGATTTACTTTAGCTATCAATTTACCACAACTTTCCTCGTTTACAAAACTTGAGGCAAACTACGAAAACACAATTAATCTATTAAATAAAGACAAAGTGGCTTAGCATGATACAATTATCAAATCCATAATTGACACTTAGAGATGAAATTTCTGATTAAACTATAATTAATTATCTTAAACAAAGTGGTTAATCAATTGTTTAAATTTTATTTTGGCCACACAATGTTACTAGTTCCAATTATCTCTTACAATTCATGCTAGATATCAAGTATGTGGTTATAGAAAATAAAGAAAAAGAAATTCATAGGGTAAATAAATAAATTATTCATTTTTAATCCCTTAAATTATTAAATAATCATTCACAATATATTATTAGATATGTGAAGTATCATCCCTCTTCATGGACCGTTTATGAAAATTGTGTATGTATTAAGCGTTTTGATAATCAACCTAACATTCACAGGAGATCGTGCTAAAGTAGAAAATAAGATAAATAACTTTGCTCATTCTTTATTTATATAAAATTATTTAAAAAATATTCTTTCAAAGTATTGCTTTTTTCTTTTTGTTTAAAATTGAGGAATTCTAATCCTAATTTCAATACTCGATTATATGTCTAATCAAACTCCATGTACTTAAATTATCGTGCAATAAAAGCTTTTAAATTATTAATCACAAATAGATTCATCATTAGTTCTCACGTAATTGTTAACAAATTTGACGATTTTTTTTATGTTAAAGTACGTATAAATGGCTAAACCTAAAACAACAAAATAAGTGGGCAAAAAGCAACATCTCCATGACATTGACAAATAATTAATTTTACTACGAATTGTATAAGAAAGTACAAAAGATTCGTGGGGTAAGTCCAAACTGCCTTAGAAATATTCTTCTAAAAGAAATGATTCCAAATACAAATAATCACATGCAATTGGAGGGAAAATTACTCGAAGTATTTTCATATATGTTTAACCAATTACTTAATGGAGTCGTGATATTTAGATGTGGCTTCAGGCTTTCTACCACTCCACTAAGTTATATTTTGGCTTCATACTATAGAGACGTAGACTTGGAAGTTATTGAAAAATGTAACAAATGCTCTCAAATGATATTATTTGATCATTTATGAGCCACTCATACATACCTTCAAGTTGATTGGAATAGAATTTGATGTGCCAGGTTTCATTGATTGCCCAAAATACTATCTGATTCGATCAACTACCTAAGCCGTAGTGAGCATGCTTTATTCGTAAATAAGGAGATGGAATGGATAGAGCAATCCACCTCATGTAGATGAGGAGAGGGAACTTCTCTATTTCGTAAAAATAATATTAATTATGTATTTGCTCGACCTAACAAAAATTACATAAAAGTCATAAAAGAAAAGTTGGGTAAACTAAAATCAAGTCGAGTACATATAATTGTAAGTTTCATTTGCACTAAAATAACTTATTACATCGCTGCACGTGCACCCTATTCACACTATCTCCTTGAATTAAAATTCCTCACAAAAGTGCTACAAATTAGGTATCACTAAAACACAATAGTTGGAGCAATTGAACTGCAATTAAGCCAAACCCACAAGTGAAAAACATCATAATCTAGTTGTCTTAGTGCCATTAGGTTCTTTTTGTCATTCTATTCTTGTCTTTGAATCTTTTGATTAAAATTATCAAACAAGTCACCAACTCCAACTATTGATCACCTTTTGACAAAATAACTTATAATTTGTGTCTTTTCTTTAACATAAACTATTTACTATCATCTATGACTACAAATAAATTATTTTAAAGTAAAATATTGATAATTTAGACAAATCTCATATGCAAAATTGTCTTTAATATTGACAATGATGTTAGTTGAGGCATTGATAAATTTTAATAATGATGTTAGTTGAAGCATTGATAATTTTTTCCTCATTTCACATCTCATTTTCTTTACTACTCAAACAAAGGTTTTTAATTTTTTGTGTCTCGCCATTGTCTACAATGAAGAGTTTGTTCATTTAAAAGTACTAAAAGGATCTCCAAATTACTCTCTATTTTAAAAGAGCAAATTCTATCATTTAAAGATGATTTATAAATTTAGATAGTTAAAAATTTGAAGTTTTCGAACAAACTCATTATATTTACCACTTAATTTTACTACTCTCAAGAAATACTTATTATTTGTTATTTTAACTATCTTTTCTTTAGATTAATTTATTATTTTTCTACATTGAAAATTGAAATACTTTGAATGTATTTAATTATAGAAAGTGAATTTGTCAAACACACTCTCTAAATTAAAATGTTAGTTTAAAGAATTTTTTCAAGCATAATTTTAAAGATTAACCCTTTAAAATAGAGAACGTCTCATATTTAAAGAATCTTTTGAACATATTCCAAGTACATTTGATGCTTGTTCACGTGCTGGTCTATCTACCTAACTCGCGATAATTGTATGTCATAAATTTTACACGTAGTTAATTGTATGTGCAGTAATGCAAGTAGTTGAATGTACCATGCATTTATTTCAATCAACGTGCTTTAAATTTTGCGTCTCTTCTCTGCAAACTCTTAACATACAAGTAAATTATAATTTACATTTCATTCTTATCGTATTGAAATTTCAATTTTATCTATTCGGGAAATTTTTATTTGAATTTTCAATTCTAGTCCACATGCAAAATCAACAAATTCATATAATTCATGTTTAATTCAACTTAAAGGATTAAAATGTAAGACATTAATAATTAATTATAATAATACAATTTAACGAACTTTCAACTTTTCAATCACACGTTCCATTAACTTTTATCAAAATCTACTAAAAATTCTAATTTTTGTCTAAACAAAATAGAGGCATATTAAATTTCTCTACCAATGGCAAATTCTAATTGATGTTTTTTTATTTGAATTTTAATTCTTGTTCACATGCAAAGTCAAAAGCTTAATTTTTACCTACCCCATTTAAGTTTCTCCATTACAGCCCACCTGTACATAGTCTGATTTATATATTATTTTCGTTAAGTTTTGATCAAATTAAATTTCTCCATAGGGTACATATTTTAAAAATAATAAAGTCAACATGTTCAGAGTGGTAGCTCACCAAATAAAGAGATGCAAAAAGTAAATAAAATAAAATAAAATAAAATAAAAAATAAAAATCATTGCAAGTTATAAACATACATACGAATCCATCGAAGTGTTTCAAATGTTTCCTAATTTTCATTAAACTTTAAAATTCTTATGAGTTAAAACTGTAATTATCAAAACATTAATTTATCCGTCACTCTTTCATTCGTTGTTTAAAAAATTAACCAATTTAATGACATGACAAAATATTGGTCGAGGAAATTTCACATTTGAAATGGTTAAATATCGTCACTAAATTTTTTCATATATTTCTCAATACATATTAAGCTTCAAAATGGTGTGTCGCGTAATTAAAATAATTAAAGGAAAAAAAAAAAAAAAAAAAAAAAAGCAAGAGAAAGGAAGAAAAGAAAAACTAAATTTTATTTATTTTATTTTTTATTTTTGTTATTTTTTTGGAAGGGGAAAGTTACAAGTTATAAACCTATACATTAGCTTTAAGAAAAATCATCACACTGCAAATCGCTCAGAAAAGCGCACACACCCCTGGCATTGAAAAAGTCACTCTTGATTATCAATAAGGACTCCCCCCTTCTTTTTCCCCCCATTCATTCATTCTTTCTTTCTTTCTTTTTACATATTACCCAATTTGCAGTTGCATGCTAAAGGAAAAAAAATCTGGGCTTTCTTTTCCTGAAGTATTAAGGTTGCACTTCATCTGTTTGCATATCTTCTTAGCCAAATGCGAGTGGAAAATTTTGTAGCCAGATCTGAAGCCCAGGTTCAGTTTTTCTAATATATGGTTGAGTAGAGACAGAAATGGTGGCTGAAACTTGGATATTAAAGATGGGAAATCAGATGAGTGACAGTTTAAAGCATGCTTCGGTTCTTGAGAATTCAAAAAAGTCATCATCCAAGAAACAAGGTCAGCAAGAAAAACAAATAATTGGAATTCTTTCATTTGAAGTTGCTAATGTGATGTCCAAGATTATTCACTTGCATAAATCCTTGACTGACGTTGAGATTGTTAAGCTTCAAAATGAGATCTTGAAGTCCGAGGGAATAAAAGCTCTTGTGACTAATGATGAGTCAATGCTTTTAGAGATAGCCCTTGTTGAAAAACTAGATGATTTGAATAGGGTTGCTAGCGTTGTGTCTAGGTTAGGGAAGAAATGTACAATTCCAGTATTGCAAGGATTTGAGCATGTGTATTTGGACCTTGTTTCTGGGTTGATTGAGGTGAAAGAGTTGGGATTCTTGGTGAAGGATATGGAAAGTATGATTAAGAAAATGGAGAGGTTTGTCGGTTCCACAGCTAGGTTGTATAGCGAAATTGAGGTAATGAATGAGCTAGAGGTGGCCACCAAGAAATTTCAGCAAAACCAGCATGAGGAGAGTAGGAAGGCTTTCGAACAGAAATTGATGTGGCAGAAACAAGATGTGAGACATTTGAAGGATGTTTCGCTTTGGAACCGAACATATGATAAGGTTGTTGAGCTGCTGGCAAGGTCTGTGTGTACAGTCTATGTGCGGATATGTATAACATTTGGGGATGCCATTTTGAAAAAGGACATTTTGAATGCTTCGGTTTCCAGGTCACAGTTTAATTTTGGTGGAAGTTTACAGCGATTGAAGCAAGAATCTGGACATAAATCCTGTCATTTGGATTTAGACCGAGCAGTTCAAACAAATGCTAGTTCAACAAAGTCATTTTCAGCCAAGAGTAGTGGTTATGGTCATTCAGTTCCCATTGAGAAAGGGCAGTCAGAGGAGAGGAGGGTAAATTTTAGGCCTCAGGTTGAGTTGCACAAAAGTGAAGGAGGCTTGTCTGGTCCTGAGGCTTTCAATTTTACATGTGGTATGGGGCCCGGGAGGATGTTTATGGAATGTTTAAATATGAGCAATTCGACTTTGAAAGTGGACGATGATGATTATGTTAGTCATATTGATCGAAGCAGTCAAATTTCAGGACGCTGCAGTGTTTCAAGTGGTGTGAAGAGAGAGCAACTCAATCTTTCTGGTTATTCCATTTGTTCCCTGAACAGTGATCCTTTCGGTGATAACCAGAGGCCAGGTAAGTCTGGTTCGTTAAATGGAGTAAGGTTTGGACCTAAAAGTAGGTTGATGGCTTATGCTCCTCCTAGCACTGTTGGAGGCTCTGCTTTAGCCCTGCATTATGCAAATGTTATAATTGTCATAGAGAAACTGCTACGTCACCCACATCTAGTTGGCGAAGAAGCTAGAGATGATTTATATCAGATGCTGCCAGCAAGCCTACGAAAGACTCTGAAGATTAAATTGAAGTCTTATGTAAAAGATCTGGCAATTTATGATGCGCCACTAGCCCATGATTGGAAGGAGAGGCTTAATGAAATGCTTAAGTGGCTAGCCCCACTAGCACATAACATGATCAGGTGGCAAAGCGAGCGTAATTTTGAGCAGCATCAAATTGTCACAAAAACAAATGTTCTTTTGATCCAAACATTATATTTTGCTGATCGCGAAAAGATGGAGGTGGCAATCTGTGAGATACTTGTTGGTTTAAATTATATATGTCGTTATGAGAATCAACAAAATGCGCTCTTGGACTGTGCGAGTAGCTTTGATTTTGAGGACTGCATGGAGTGGCAATTGCAACTTGGCTCTTCAGTTTATCATCAATTTTAATGTTGACATTCATACACAACTATGGTGGTAATTTTTAGAACTTTCTTCACTTGTATTATAACATAGATGATAGTTCTATACATTGCGATTATGTCGGAGCTTTGGACACTGAATATGTCAAATGGTCTGTTGTAAGATGAACGTCGATATATGTATTTGATTGCAAGATGTTGACAAGCTGAAAAGCTACTTTTTAGTGAAGTATGGAAGACATACTTCTTAAAAAAGTAGCTAAAAAGCATCTTTAAAGCAAAGCGAAATGTGCTTATCTATCTAACTTGAGTGGAAAACTTTCATATTCTATTGCCATGTTCTCTCGTGAGGAATGGTGTTTGAATGACTTTCTGTTTCTTGCTTTCCTAGATGTACTAATGATTGTGTGAATAAGCCCCTGTTGAGCCAGAAACTCAAATTAGAGGCTATCTCACTCATTTTCTGGTTATGGATGACATACTATATATTATATTTGCCTGAAACTGAAAGTGATATTAATATGCATTTATGCCACCCGCATGTGCAATTAAGATTGGATATTCTAAGATATTTATGAAATGCATTATCCTAAATAATATCAATGTCTTTGAGTTAAGAATTATTCAAATAGAAGTTTTTTTCACAATGCTTAGGTATTGTGTTAGAGATGCCTTGTATTCTCTCTCCGTCACTCACAAAGCACAACACGAGTGTTTTTTACAGTTTGTTCATCTGGAGTTTGGTACCCATTGTACTGCAAATAACTGCTTGAATTAATTTGTTAATTTTGGGATTTAGAATGTGCATCATATTGCACTGTGTCTGTGGTCAATCACAATCTGAAGAAATAGCTAACCTGGTATTTGGCACTTAAAGTGTTTAACTTGTAAATACTCAATCGCATTAATCTATTGTGTTTGCCTGAATTGTTATCATTTCAAGATAGAAAATGTTTTGATATGCCATTCAAAGCTGCATATCTGGAGCAATATTATCAAATCTTGGCTGGCTGCATTCTATACTATGAATTGGTAGTATTGACAAGATCCAAACAATTTTGCTTCCTTATTCTTTATTCTGATTTTATATACAATCTTTTCTTGGTCTTCTTCAAAACTATTTGCTGTGGTGACAGTTGTTCGTCCGGCTTCTTTATCATGCAAATGGAATGTGAATTTCATGTACCTGATAATACGTATCATCCATGTACTGACTGGATTATTGCAGCAAGAAGACTAGATAAGAGTTCGTGATGTATTAAGCTTTATTTCTGCTTTGGTAGCCTTGAATTGGAGCCTCAAATTTTAGTTTGGGAAGAATCAACCCAAATTTAAGTGGGAGTTCTCTTGCATTTAGAATGAAACAGACAATTCCATCAATTTTGCCTATCACAGCTCTGTGCATATCTAAGGATCAATGGTAGTTAGTATTGTCTCAAAATGAACTTGTTAATATAGAGGGCATTATCATTTATTTTCTTTATCAGCTTGCTAATGCAGAACTATTCTGGGGAAGGGCTCCCGAGGTTGTCAGTTGATCATTCTCGTATTTCTCATAGTCATTAATGTATGATTTCAGTAAGGATAGGAACCGAGCTGATACTCTATTTACCTGGTTGGATAGCTAGTATTTGATAGAACCATTTCCTCCAAATGACTGAAAATCTAAATGCAGAAGCTGGATTTTGTTCAATTTGATTTTGCTTGATATTTAGCAATTATTTGAAGGCTGGAGGAGAATGTTCTCTAGGCGTTTTTATTCCTGTTATCTTGAGTTAAGTATGATTTCATCAAAATAAACGTTATATGGATAATCTGCCTTTTCCTGCAGATTATAAATTTGGTCAGTGTAAATGCATCTTAAATCTGTTTCCCTCGCATGCTTGTAATGATTCGACATGTTCATTCTGATGTAAATCTTGCTTTTGAATGAATCACTTGAAAGTAGGAGAATTTTGTGATCGAAGTATGGAAGAGGAACGTAAAATCATCTTGTTTATGATTACCAGATGCTTTTGCTTGAACTGCATATTTAGGAAATTTTTGACATTATTATAGTGGAGTTTTTCGTACTTCTTCGCTTTCAATCTATTCGTCATCTCTTCCTTTTTCCATGTTTGCGTAGCTGCTATGATTCATCTTCAACGAGCTTAGTATCTTCAAGGCATGTTCGACACCCCTGCTGCATGATATTTGGGATTGTGTTGTCATAAATCAATACGGATATATGCATGTCCCATGAAAGGTTACTTATGCTATGTGGTCCTAGCATTCTTTTTTATGCAGAATTTACCTCAATGATCTTGGAAATGTCTCGTGTTGGACAAAAATGTATTTTTGATGGCTTTCCCAATTCTTGGGTGGTAAAAATGAATAATGATGTTTGGTAAGTTCCAATATACAATATGTTCAAAATTTGTCAATCATGTGACCAACGACACTTAGTGTTAATTTTCATATGGAATGAAGCAATTTTCATTAATGGAGCAAACGTTACATTGGTGAATATATTACATTCATAATCTGTTATATATGGAAAATATCAATCTAGGACAATATGGTTTATAAGGAAATTAGAATCCCTGTAATAATGCTGAATACTTCCCCTCAAGTTGGAGCATGAAGGTCTGTAATGTCAAACTTGCGAGTGAAGTGGTCAAAAAGATTCTTTCCAAGAGTCTTAGTAAAGATATCAGCCAGTTGAAGCGTGGAAGGGACGTGTGTAGGTAGAATGAGCCCAGAGAGATACTTCTCACGCACAAAATGGTAATTGATTTCAATGTGTTTGGTATGCTCGTGAAAAACAGGATTGCGGGTGATGTGTAGAGCAGCTTCGTTATCACAATAGAGCAATATACGTTGCGGATGAAAAACAACAAGATCACGAAAGAGAGATTTGAGCCAAACAAGTTCACATGTAGCCATTGCCATAGCACGATATTCAGCTTCGGCAGAGGAGCGTGAAACAACAGTCTGTTTCTTTGTACGCCAAGAAATGGGACTAGTGCTAAGATTGACAAAAAAAACCAGTCGTGGAACGGCGAGTGGCAAGGAAACTGGCCCAATCAGAGTCAGAGTATGAAGAGAGCTTGAGATCACATTAAGCAAAATAAAATAGTCCATGACCTGGAGAACCTTTTAAACGTAAAACATGGAATGCAGTTCGATGATGTGAATCCAAGGGCTTTGCATAAATTGGCTCAACATATGAACAGAAAAGGAGATGTCTGGGTGGGTAATAGTGAGATAATAAAAAAAAAAAAAAAAAAAACAGTCGTGGAACGACGAGTGGTAGGGCAATTGGCCCAATCAGAGTCGGAGTATGCAGAGAGTTTGAGATCACATTGGGCAGAATAAAATAGTCCATGACCTGGAGAGCCTTTTAGATATCATAGAACATGAAGTGCAGTTCGATGATGTGAATCCCGAGAGCTTTGCATGAATTGGGATGTAGCTTTGCATGAGTCCCATCGTTAGGATGTAGCTTCAAATTTTGATCTATGGGAAAAGAGGCAGGCCGTGAGCCCAAATTACCAGAATCTGCAAGTATATCGAGGGTGTACTTTCGCTGATTAAGAAAAATACCAAGCGGCGAACGGGCAATTTCAAGGCCAAGAAAGTATTTCATGGTGCCCGAATCCTTGATTTTGAAACTGTCATCAAGCGAATGTTTGAGAGTAGTGATAGCAGAGACATCATTTCCTGCAACCAATATGTCATCAACATAAACTAGAACAACAGTGAAAGAAGAACCAATAGTCCGAGTAAAAAGCGAATGATCAGTTGTAGATTGAGTAAAACCATCTGACAATAAGACCGAGGACAGCTTTAAGTACCAATTACGCGAAGCCTGCTTAAGACCATACAGAGATTTAAGGAGTCGACCATATCGACCTTTCGACCATATCCCCGAGGAAGTGTCATGTAGACCTCCTTCTCTAAATCACCATGAAGAAATGCATTATTGACATCAAGTTGATGAAGATGCCAATTACGGGCAGCTGCGATAGCCAAAACACAACGGACAGTAACAAGTTTAGCAATGGGGCAAAGGTGTCATGATAATCAAGCCCCTCAACTTGAGTGTAACCCTTGGCCACCAAATGAGCCTTCTACCTCTCAATTGAACCATCAGCATAGAGTTTAGTTTTGAAAACCTATTTACAACCGATAGCTTTCTTGTCAGGAGGAAGAGTTGTAAGAACCCAAGTGCCATTAGATTCAAGTGCTCGAATCTTAGCTTGCATGGTATCGTACCAATGTGAATGTTTAACGGCTTGAGAGTATTGAGTAGGGTCAGAGGACTGTGATAAAGCAGATAAGAAAGCAAAATGATTTGCAGAAAATTTATTATACGAAACAAAATTGGAAATGGGATGAGTGGTACCTGAAGATGAGACTAGAGCGGTGCAAGTCGTAACAGATGAGGTTGAGGGCAAGGTAGGGTAAAGGTAGTCAGCAAGGTGAGCAGGACGTTGTACAGTGCGACGAGGGCGAGTGGAAAGAGGGACAGGGAAGGGTTCTGGAGGAGGGTTAGGCATAGGTGGCTGATCAGGGGTTTCAGGAACAGGAAGGGGTAAGACAAGGGGCGAGCTGGAAGGTGGAGGTAAAAGTTTAAAAGGGAAAATATGTTCGAGGAAAGTGACGTCCCTGGATATGATAATTCGTTTGTGTTCTAAGTCATAAACACGATAAGCACTGTGAGTGGATAGGTAACCTAAAAACACACAAGGACGAGCACGGGGTTGAAACTTGTCATGGTGAACGGAAGTAGTATGAGTATAGCAAAGACAACCAAAGACACGCAAATGGTCATAACGAGGTGCCTTTTGGTAAAGGCGTTCGAAAGGAGAAATATTATGTAGGGAGGATGAAAGAGTGCAATTAATAAGGTAAGTAGCAGTGAGCACACATTCTCCCCAAAAGGTAACAGGAAGGTGAGCCTGAAAATGTAGACATTGTGCCACAATTAAAATATGGCGATGTTTTCGTTCAGCTAGACTATTCTGTTGAGGTGTCTCCACACAAGTGCATTCATTAAGAGTGCCTTGTTCATAGAAAAAATCTTGAGTGGTGCGAGCAAGGAACTCTTGACCATTATCAGTGCGTATGTGACGTATCTTGAGGTTGAATTGAGTGTTGATCATTACCAAAAAAAAAAAAAAAATGCACGTAAACAAGATAAGGTTTCAAATTTAAAGTTCATTAAATACACCGATGTGACCCGAGTGTATTCGTCAGCTATGGTTAAAGAAATAATGTGCACCTGAGAGAGAGGCAGTATGATAACCCCCCCAAATATCACAAAATATTCATTCAAAAGGCATCAAACTTTTATTCGCAACTAAATGAAAAGGCAATCGAGTGTGTTTACCACGATTACATGCATCACAATGTTCAATAATTTTAGGACGAGAAATAAAATTTCCATTACAAAAAAAAAAAAAAAATGCACGTAAACAAGATAAGGTTTCAAATTTAAAGTTCATTAAATACACCGATGTGACCCGAGTGTATTCGTCAGCTATGGTTAAAGAAATAATGTGCACCTGAGAGAGAGGCAGTATGATAACCCCCCCAAATATCACAAAATATTCATTCAAAAGGCATCAAACTTTTATTCGCAACTAAATGAAAAGGCAATCGAGTGTGTTTACCACGATTACATGCATCACAATGTTCAATAATTTTAGGACGAGAAATAAAACTTGGAATATTGTCTAAGGAGGGGTGACCTAGACGTTGATGCCATGTATCAAAGGAGATGAGACTCGATGATTGTAGAGCAATTGTTGGAGCCGGTTTGAAGTAATACAATTCGTTACGCTCATTACCCGTGCCAATCAGCATCTTCGTAGTTAGGTCCTGAAATGTGCAAAAAGTGGGGAAAAATGAGACAACGCAATTGAGTGATTTTGTTAATTGGCTAACTGATAACAAATTAAACTTAAATTCAAGAATCGATAAAACATTGGAAAGTGATATACGATGGGATAAAGTAATATCACCTGTGCTAGAGATGGGAGACTGCGACCCTGTGGGAAGAGAAGCATAAAGTGGACTAGTAATATCATGGCAATTATTAAGGGGCAAATTAGTAATGTGGTGTGTGGCACCACTATCCACTATCCATGATTCACGACCAAAAGGAGGAACAAAAGAGGAGACAGAGCCAGAACCTGCGAAGGAGTGGGTTGGGTTTTTGAGGAGTTCCATCAATTGGGCGTACTGATCGGTGGAGAGGCTGGGGATTTCACTCATGGTTGATGGGGGCATCTGGGGCGGTAGCGGACACCTGATGAATACCCGGCGGCGGGGGCACTATTGTGCTCCGTTTATTCTTGGACGGCCACCATTCCGAGTAGCCAATAATCTCAAAACATTTGTTGTGTCGGTGATCCGGCTTCCCTCATGCTTCACAAATTGATGTTCTAGTAGGCCAAGAACATTGATAATGAGCTGTGGTTTTTGGTAGCGTCGAACGAGCAGGAGCAACTAGGGCAGAGGCGTCTGGTCGAGGCGAGGATAATTGAACCAATCGTTGGGTTTCCTCTTGATGAAGGATAGCATAGCAGTGAACTATAGAAGGGAATGGATTTGTAGCCAAAATTTGTGATCTAAGTTGCTGAAAACTGTCGTTGAGTCCCATAAGGAATTGATACACCTTGTCAGTCTCTTGAATTTCAACGAGGGATTTAGAGGCCCTGCATGTACATGGATTCATTTGCTGTAAGGAGGCTAGTTCATTCCATAACTCCTTCAATTTTCCATAGTATGTTGTGATGGATTGTTGTTCTTGGTGAAAATTGGCTAAATCCCTTTTCAATTGGAAGATCTTTGTACCATTGCTTTGTTGAAAACGAGTTTCTAACTCGACCCACAAATCGTTTGGTGTGGCACAGTAAAGAAGGTTGCCTGTAAGTGATCGATCAATTGAATGTAGAAGCCTTGACATTATCATGTCACAGCACCAGTCCCAAAGTTGTGCTGCGGTATCATCAACAGGATGTTTGATGGTGCCGAGGACAAAGCCTAATTTGTTCTTGGCATTCAAGGCACGAGTGATTGCTCGATGCCAAGCCGGGTAGTTGTCGCCGTTAAGAGGTGTGTTGACAAGAATTTGGTTTAGTTGGTCTGATGCGGCATATAGTATGGAGAAGAAGCATCTGTAAGGGATTTGTTGGCATCCAAGATAAGGGCAGAAACTGATTTGGCCATGGCAAATGCAAAGGTATGAATTTGAAACCTAACCTTGCTCTGATACCATGTTAATTTTCATATGGAATGAAGCAATTTTCATTAATAGAGCAAACGTTACATTGGTGAATATATTACATTCATAATCTGCTATATATGGAAAATATTAATCTAGGACAATACGGTCTATAAGGAAATTAGAATCCCTGTAATTATGCTTAATACTTAGATCGCCTCTTTGCAACCTAAATTCAACCTACACGTTGAACATTCCGTTAGGAGGCAAAGGTCTCCGACCGAAGGAAAATGTTCAATAATTATTTGTACTTCGATGGTCAAGTCACTGCTGGAATAATATATATAGAGTGCAAGGGAAAATAAGGTAAGGGAAGTGCCTAGAGGAAGTGAAATCTTAATTCAAATGTGGAGTTATTTTGTCTATTTTTTGAAGATGAAGTGGGCCAAGGTGGGCTTGGTAAAATGAACCAAGCCCAAGCCAAGATAAGCTTAGTTATTTCAATTGATCCAATCCCTTTGACATAATTAACTAATATCAAGTCACCCAACGTGAGACCATCGATCACATGCAAGTTTAGTGACGGATTCAGAAATTATTCGACACGGGCTGACACGTCAAAAAAAACAAAAAAATCACACACACACACAAGTATAATATATATATTTTTTATACTCAAATCTTTCTTTTTAATTAACATTTGGGCTGGAGGGACGGACTCTAGCACAGCCTCACCCGTCCCTAAATCTGCCATTGCATGCAAGTTAGGCAAGTTTTTGGCATCAACACAGTACTTAAAAGAGAGCAGAAGGGGAAAAGAGAGAGAGAGAGAGAGAGTTTGAAATCTTATTTGTTTGTCATTATTTTGCTGATTTTTGTGTTCTCCGCACTGTTTTCTTAATTTTTTTTTCGTTGTAAAGCAAAATGAGAGTAGTTTGTTCAATGACTTACAATGAATCAAATAAGTAATGAATTAGAGTTTGAATTGCTGTCACCCCGATTTTTGTTTTTGTCCACCACAATATGAAAACACACAAATTGAAAAATATTTTTGATAAGCGCACCACATTTATTTTACAAATTTAATCCTAGTCTAGTTAGAAAAAGAAAAGAAAAGAAAAGAAAAGAAAAGGAAAGAACAACAAGAAGAGGAAAAATTTGTACCCCAGTCATTCCCTTGCCAAGTATTACCCTCCATTGTCATTCCCTTAATCTGCTTACTCTCCTCCACCAATGTAGGCGCCACCATCCCCAAAATTATTTATTGCGAATCAGCAATTTCCCTTGTACAGAGGAATTGCTGCCAGGATTTTTCCACAGCACCATTCGTTTGATCTTCTTTGTTTCTTTTCTTTTTTTTTTTCTTTTTTTCTTTTTCTTTTTTGCCATTGTCCAATAAAAAGCTGACAAGTGTGTTCTATAGAAATTTTAGCATCACTTTTATGTACACATAGCAGAATTGATTGCCAATACACCAAACTTGATGATTTTGTATACAATTGCAAAAGACAGAATGCCAAGGATTTGACAAAACATTAATCATGCTTGATGCAACTTCCTTTGCAGCGAGGCGGTGGAAATTATTTGTGCTCATATAGGTTATTGCGAAATTTAATATGTGCTCGTATGGAGAAATTTGAGTGGGTAGAATTTGATTGTTCTCATATAGATTATTTTGAAATTTGATTTGTCTTCATATGGATCACGCGCAATGGAGATTTTCAAAGTGATGAAACGGTTAAATAAATTATTAAAAAAAAAAAAATTATAATAAAATTCACGAAAGTCAAACCTAATTTCATTATTTGCCTTAATGATATCATTGTTCATCCTACTCATTCACAATATAGGCTTCACTTAGGGGTGACAATCGAGCCTAACAGCTCATCGGCTTGACCTCTCCGCTCGTAAAAAGGCAACTTGGGCTCGTATTTTGACGAGCCTGAGCACGAGCCAAGCAGGCATGCTCACTAGGCAAGCCGAGACAGCTTGCCCATGGGTGAACGGCTCGTGGGCTTGTTAAATAAAGGAACAAAAAGGTCAAAAAATAAAAAATAAAAATTGAGCTCATGGGCTCATCTCGTGCTTGAACGAGCTTGAACTCTACTCGTCACTTTGACAAGCCGAGCTCGTGCAGCTCGTTGCCATCCCTAGCTTTACTTCAAAATAAATCGTATGCTTCCAATCCAAACGCTAGAAAATACTAGCAAAATAAATTAAATTATTATGGTGGAACAAATAAAAAATATTTTATGTAAAAAAAAAAAGGTTTAAAAGTATGGTTATTTACGTAATTTTAGTTATGGCCATATTAGTAAATAGAAAAAATATTTTAAAATATAGTGAACCAAATAAATATCGTGGTGATAATAAATAAAGTAGTATTTGTGAGTGACATCTATATACCTATAACCCTAGATTTTATTCCATTTTTTCACTAATTCCTTTCTATAAATAAGGGGCTTTAGTTCTCAATAAAAACACATGAGTCTTCTTACTTTTTTATTTTTCTCTTTTTTCTGTATTTTATAATACATTATCAGTATGATTCTCTCAAAATCTAATGTTAAAAGGTAATAATTTTCTTAAGCATAGTTATATGTTAGGTGTACCAAAATTAATTTGATGACACGTAAAACTCTATAGTTTCTGCCACGCATTAATTGTACACTGCTCCTTGTAAATCATAGTCCATTCCTGCAATCATTAGATGTATATGAATTTGAGTCAATTCGCATTATTATTATAACATTTGCGGCAGAAACAATTTGAGTCAATTTTCGAATTTGAATCAATTTGAGTCATCAACATCACTATTATTATATGAATTTTTCCCTTTTTCTACCTCTGTAATAAGAAGAATACAAAATTCACGGAAACATAGCAAAATTTACAACTTCCAAAATTAAAAAAAGTTTTTAGGAAATTACAGCAACAGAGTTCAAAATTTTAATTCAAGGCATGCCATACATCCTCCTAAGTATTCAAGTGACACAAACCTTTTCACCACAACATAGCAAAACTTTGGACATTGTTAGTAAAAACTTACTGAGATATATCCAGATTATAATTACTACATACAACGGTGGAGTTAAAATGAATTTATATTTTTTATGTGTTTATTTGATTAGCATAAAATGAAGGTGTGAAATTCATGGAGAGGAACTTGAAAATGATATGGAGGGTGTTGAAAGAAGTACATCTAAATTGGACGAAGAAGAAAATGATGATGAGATGAATGATATGCTAGAAGATCTATGTGCTCTCATGTCATTTGAAGCTAATCAAACTCGAGAGGGGGAAGAACATGGCAAAAATCATAATTTTTCACCTCAAATGCCTAATCAATAGAGCAACCATTTCTTAAAGATGATGACCGAAGCCCAACGAACTTTGTTTCCTGGTTCTAAAATGTCATTATTGAATTTTATGGTAAAATTGATGCACATAAAAGTTCTTAATTAGTGGAGTAACAAATCTTTTAATATGATGTTGGAATTATTGAAGATGTTTTTCCAGAAGATACTAGATTACCGAAATCAACATATGATGCCAAAAAATTGCTAAGTGAATTAGGATTGGATTGCGAGACTATTCATGCATGCAATCACGATTGTGTATTATTTTGGAAAGAGCATGAATTTGCCACTAGGTGCTTGAAATGTGATGAACCACGATACAAACCCAATTTTGGCAAGGGAAAGAAGGTGCCTCAAAAAGTATTGCAATATTTTCCATTGAAAAAAAAGATTACAGAGATTATTCATATCCAGACACACTGCTAAAGATATGAGACGGCACATAAAAGGACAAGTTGAAATAGAAGTTGTTCTAAGACATCCAACTAATGGTGAGACATGGAAAGAATTTGATAAATTATACCCAAAATTATGCAAGATCATCGCAATGTTAGGTTAGGTCTTGCAATGCATGGCTTCAATCCATTTGGAAACATACATAATTCCTACAGCATGTGGCCTGTTATTCTTGTGCAATACAATATGCAACCGTGGAGGAGTATAAAAGAACCATTTATTATGATGTCATTGCTAATTCCTAATAGATGAATTGAAAGAATTATGGGAAGTTGGTGTTGACACATTTGATGCTTATAGTGGTCAAATGTTTTTCTATATATACAGCATTAATGTGGACCATTAATGATTTCCTGCTTATGGAAATTTATCAGATGGAGCACTAAGGATACGAAGCTTGTCTAACATGCAATGAGAATACTTCTTCGCATAGGCTATGTAGTAAAATATCTTTACGGGTTATCGACGTTATTAACCACTTCACCATCCTTGGAGAAAATGTAAATTACATTATGGCAAATGGGAATTACGATCACCACTAAAAAAGTTATCGGGAGATGATATTTTAAAGTAATTACAGGCTGTGAGGTGTGGGAAGCCTGGAAAGCACCCAAGTAATAAAGATAGAAAAAGGAAACGAACTATAGATGAGCTAAATTGGACAAGGAAAAGCATTTTCTTTGAGTTGGAATACTGGTCCAAATTGAAAATAAGACACAATTTAGATATGATGCATATTGAGAAGAACATGTGCAATAATATTATTGGGACATTGTTGAATGTTGAAGGAAAGATAAAAGATACGGATAAGGCTAGACTGGATTTGCAAGATATGAAGTTTAGAAAAGAATTGCATATAAAATCACATGGTAATAGGTTTTTGAAACCTCATGCATTTTACACATTAACATTGGAAAAAAAAAATCTTTTACAAGTTTTTGAAATCTCTATCAAAAATTTCTAAATGTGTTCTAGAAAATGAAGGCAAAATATCAGGTTTGAAAATGCATGATTGTCATGTGTTGTTGCAACAACCTCTTCTTGTTGGGGTTTGCATTTTTTTTGTGAAATGAGGTGTGTAGTGCAATTGTAGAACTTTGTTGCTTTTTTAAACAATTATGTTCAAGAAGTTTGGATATAAATGATTTGGAGAAATTGGAAAAAGGGATTATTATAATTTTATATAAACTAGAACGAATTTTCCAACAGCATTTTTTGCTGTTTACCTGCTTGAAGAAGCAAAACTTGGAGATCCTGTTGCATTTAGATGGATGTATTCAATTGAAAGGTAATTGTTAATATTGCATACATATATACTTTAAATTATTCTCATTTTTTGCCTTTTTATTTTCATTAACTTTTCATGTAATTCTTGATGATAGAATACTAAGTCGATATAAGAGTTATGTTAACAATAAAGCTCGACCCAAAGTGTCAATTGCGGAAGTATATATTGTTAATGAGTCTTTGAATTTTTGCTCAATGTATCCCAATGATGTTGAAACAAGATTTAATCGACTTGAGTGTAATGATGATGTTAGGATTTCAACTACAAGCTTGTTAGTCTTCTCTCAAAATATTGGACCATTAGGTCATGCAGAACCAAAGTTACTTTCGAAACAGGAAATTGATAGATCTCATTGGTATTTCCTAAATAATTGTGATGAAGTTCAGTAAATAGAGCAAGTTCTTATTCAACTTTTAAATTATTTTGCTAACAGTTACTAATGTATTGTAGTATTTAACCACATCTTCATTTTCTAATGAGCGCATGGAGTTATTGCAACAATAAAATCATAACAATTTGGAGCAAAAACAAGAAGAATTGTTTCCTCGATAAGTTTTAATGGATGTTTTATTTATTTATTAATGCAACATAACATTTATATCCTAAGTTATATTGATTATGTTCTTATTGGTACAGATAACGAGATTATAAAATCAAAAGGATTCAGTTGTAAGCAAAGAATTGTATGCACTAGCATTTAAACCGAATTTTAGAATATTTTCCTATTCAGGTTGTATTGCTAATGGGGTACGATTCCTTATTAAAGATCGAGATGATTATTGTGCAACACAAAATAGTGGATATGGTGTCAAAAAATGAGAACATCAAGCTTTTTGGTGAACTTTGTGATGTTGTTGAGTTGATATACGCTTTTTATGATCGCTTCATTTTGTTCAGTGTAATTCGTACGATAAATAATCCAAAGCAAAAAAAGATATGTTGTAGATTACCATCTAAATTCTATCAATGTGAATCACAAATGGTACATGGATTATTCATATATTCTTGACATCCAAGCACAATAGGTATTTTATATGGATGATCTTGTGTTGGATCCACAATGGAAGGTAGTGAAAAAGGTGCAACATAAAGGCATATGGGACGTTTCTGAACACGAAGATGGCGGTAGTGAGCAAGTAGTAATTCAGGAAAATGAATCATCATATATTATCTTGCCAATACAGCAAGAAAATCTTGACATACAAGTATGCTATAAAGGAGACGTTCAACTAGATATTATTTAAAATGAAGCACTACAAATAGAAGTGGAATCAATAAATAAAAATATGAATAATGTTATTTATGATACTTCAAAAGAGGAAAATGATACATGGAATGAATAAATAGTGAAGACAAGAAATCTCTAAATGGTAAAGATGATAATGTTGATTGGGATATTGGTAAGTAAAACATTTTGTATGTGTAAATTTTTTTTATTTTTTTATTATTTTTTTGCGTAATGTTTTTCTATTTCATTTTTAAATGATTATCTCCATCTTTTCCTTCCTTATGTAGATTCGAGTATTAACGATGCATCTATTGAAAGTTGATAAGAAGTTTTATTGACATTTAAGGTTAGAGTAACCGGATAATGAGATATTTGATAAGAAGTTTTATCGATAAGAAGTTTTGCATTATCTACCTTGTTAATATGAGATATTTGACATATTTTTCTTGAAGATAATATAGTTTTACTTTCTAAATGTACATGTTTGACTAATTTTGTGGAGCTTATTTTTTTATATAGGAATTCTTATTTAATAAAAGAGCAGATTTGTGGTGAGTTAAAAGCATATCTTGGAGTCAAGAATATTATTTGGGTAGCCGGTGTGTTTTTTTGGCTATTTCTTCCATATTTCTAGTACTATTTTCTACTTTTCAAGTTTGGTGAACAATCTTAAGTAGTTCAACCTTGAAATTTCTAGTATTATACTTTATTTGTATTTGATTTGGTTTTGGAGGTAACCAAGTTTGCAAAATAATACATTGGTCTATATTTATTTGGTAGATAGTAATATGATTTTTTTAATCTATTTTGATATTATTTATATGTTAATAATTTTACATTGAAGCATTCTTTTCATAAAGTCACGAGTTATTTTTAATGAAGTAAGTTACATTTCCAAATAAAATGTGTACCATATTAACAATTCTATTGCAAAGAAAATAAATTGAAAATTATATGTTAAAAATAGAATCTCCGACATGCATAAATGAATATAGAATAAATTAGTCGACAATTATAAATCATTGAAGCGACATGCTTTTTTTGTTGCGGAATAAATATAAATACAAGCACAACTTGACACAAATAAATATTCATTGACATAAAATAATTTGCATAATAATTTGACATGTAAAATAAAATATGCGACATATATAAATAATCACAAAATAATTTAGGCAACGACTATGCATCGTTACACAAATGATGACGCAATAACTTTTTGTGTTTTGAAATAAATTTAATTACAGACATCGTTTGTTACATGATAAATTTTACTTCAACTATTGAATATATTAAAATATATTATGTGACATATCAAACATATTAAAAAACATATTTTGCGACAAATAATACTTTTTATTAAAATTACATTACTACAAGAATGTGTTGTTGCAAAATAAAATAGGTAGTGAAAATTACAGAAAGAATATTCGCAACAAATATTTTTTTCGTAAAAATTTTATTGGAAAATCCTTGCGACAAACTATCGTCTCACCTTTTTGTTTTTTGTAACATGTATGCATTGCAACAGCATTATGGCTACAAATATTGTGTTGCTATTTCGTATTTTTTACATCAAACAAATAGTGTTACGATTTTGTTAAAACGATGAATGGCTGAAAATTGTCGTAGAATACATTCCATGACTCAACATTCACAACAAACATATTTCTCTTAAAAACTTTATTGGAATATTAGTTGTGCTAAACTGACGCCTTTTTAATTTTTCGCAAAAGGTATACATTGCGATAACATTATGGCTACATTTATTGTGTTGCTATTTCGTATTTTTCCACGTCAAACAAAAAGTGTCATGTTTTTGTTAATGTGATGAATGATCGAAAGTCATCGCAGAACTCATATAGCACGAGAATACCTGCAACAAACATATTATTATCGCTAAATTGCAACAAAATCTTAATCTTTGTGACAATATTTTTTTGTTGCGAATCGGTTTTTTTTTTTTTTTTTTTTTTTTTTTTTTTTTTTTTTTAGTGATGTTTCAGTAAAAGTTTGCTTCATAGTTCTCTATGATATAATTATTCTCCATGTGTAAATACATATTCTGATTGTGATCTATCTTTATGTGAATCGAAAAGATAACCTACATATTTAACTAGAGAAAAATAATTTCAACACCATTATTACAATGCTTTAAGCTAGTGTACAGATATACCTCACAAGGAGATTTACTAAAAACAAGAATACATATGGTCAAGTGCAATTTGTAGGATACATTAATGCTTTAGTTGCACCATGATATGGTACCTTAGAACCAAATTTTATTTCCCCCTCTTCAAGTGTGTGAAATTTGTTTTATTATTCACATTAGGTGATTCAACGATTATAGACAATGTCAATGAATATCCTTTATCTTTATAAAACTTTTTAAGACTTTTTCTGTATACTAAGTTGATGTAAATAATCTTTCTTAAAAATGTTCATTCCTTTTTAAGACTCTTGAAGGGTGAATAATTTGCGTTTGACACTTTTAATCCTCCAAGGACTTTCACGTATACGTTACTATCATACAAATAGGCAGTTACTCCAAGGATTTTCACCTATAATTCACGTGTCAAGCCATTTAAATGCGTGCAAATTATTGAAACATTAATTAAAGTGTGACATCCTTCAAAAGAAAATATTTTTCCTCATTTTTAAATCTTTTAGAGGTTAAAAAAAAAATCATTCAAATCCTAAGGAGATTATATTTCTAATGTTCGAAATACATGTCTAAACACTTTATGCCAAAATATTAATTTTGCCTAGACGGCTTCGTTTTTTGGCCAATAATTTTCTACATCACATTTTTTGATGGATTTTGTTTCAATATCCTCATTAGCATCAATAATATTGAGTGCTAAAAATGTTTTCGACAAATACTTCTATTCGATTTTAATTATTTGATATCGTAACATTATTTTATCGAGATCATATTATTTCAAAAAATTTATATATGTGAACCTCTTCTGGTGTTATTAGAATAGTTATATCCTATGATCTCTTTCAAGAGTACCAATTTATAATAGGACCTTCTTTATTATTTGCTCATTATTCTTTCTTTTATGGTAATTTTGTCTTTAGAATTGCATTGTCTAACACACTTCATAAATATGTTAGATTAATAACTTTCATAATAGTAGATTTTCTAAATCGAATAACAATGAAAATTGATACCTTGTTACATGTAAACTGATAGTACTGAATATATGATAAATGATTTGGCATTATTATTGAATATCTAGTTCACATTGCCTTGTGCTAGAATAAATGTAATGCATTTTATATAATTTCTTTTTCGGCAATTTGATTTCTCCCCTTACTGAGAACCTTTTCAAAGTCCCCGAGAGAAAGATGCATCTCGATTTGACGTATAATGCAACTTCTGAGATATATTGCTATAATAATTGTCTCATACACAATGGCAGTTGGCAAACCACATTGTAAAACAATACCCACAATTGGTTATTTTGTTTAGAAACGATCTAAGATCCAATGCCTATTCCTGACATTCTTTGAAAAGAAAATAAATTTTAATACGAGATTTAAAATAGTATTTTAGCTTAATGCATACGAGTGGTGATGCATATAAATATCATGTCTCCAAACAAAAGTAAAAAAAATTAGTTCCCATTTGTAATGATTTAACTATTATCTCACAAACTTTAAGTTGCCAGTGGATAATAGACTTAATTCTAACTGCTTAGTGGATACATCTTTTAAAATATCTAAATGGCCCACGTGGAGGTGAGTGAGTCCGTGCATATTACTCGCAACAAATTTCTAAAGTTGAAGGGAATTCAGCTCATCTTATTTATTGAAGTAATGATCTAATAATTATCTTACAAAAATTAGTTAAAGAGTGATAATAGATTCAATTTGACTATCTAGTCGATGTACCTTTTAAAATACCTAAATGATCCATGTGGAGGGTGAACGAGCCCAAGCATATCTCTTGCAAATAATTCCTAAAAAATGAAGGGAATTCAATCTATGTTTAAGTATTGAAGGTCAAACAAGTAATGGTTGTAATCTATAATTTATATATCCGAAATGAATGTCATACTCGTAATATTATTTGCCAGATTAACACGTGAATTTCATGATAATACTAGCTAAATATTATTATTTCTAACATTTGTCAATTGAAAAGTATAAACAAAACATTAAAACCTTTATATACTGTTGCTCTTAGAATCGAATTCACAAAGAATTTGTAACAATTATTTACAAAAAAGTAAATGAACACGATTAATTTTTGTCATAAAGGCCCGGATATTTAGCTTAAGTCTACTCACCCGTTGAGCATCTATAAGCAAATTACGCTCAATTTCACTAAGCAATCACCAAGAGATAATAAAAATGTATGAAGAAATGATTTCTTCAGTTTTCACTCGCCTCTCTTTAAACACAAAGACAACCTAATCTATACAATTTCCTCTCACAGATAGTTTACCAAAAACCAATCAAAATCAAGCATTCAAGAGATTTACTGAGAAAGGCACCAAGATTACAGAAAGAGAACAAGATGAGAAATGCGCTTTGGTAATGGATGATCAAGGGCCAAACATAATCTTCAATTGTCCCAAGTAAAGAATAGCCCAACATCATAAGACTAGAGCCCAATGAATAGTGAAGTATTATGTCCAAATCCAACAATCTCCACCTTGATGAACCACTCATGGATCATTTTAGTGGAATCAAATGTTACTAACAAGTTTCATTTGCTTTAAAGGTACCTGTAAAAATAAAAAAAAAATAGTAAAGGCTTAGAAAACAGAAAGCTAAAGAGAAACTTACTAATTAGTCTTGCTTTCACATAATGTTCAAAATCGTTAAGCAAATCTTAAATTTGTTCAAAGGTAGAATCTTAGTACCGATATCAGAAGGATTATAATCAGTTGGAATTTTTTCCAGATTTATCATACCTGCTTCAACCATATTTCTTACAAATTGAAACTTAATATGTGCATGTTTAGTTCTATCATGATATACAAGATTTTTATTTAAGTGTTTCATTTATAAAGACAATTTCAGTCAATAGACCCCTCAACCATAGTCCTTCTTTCATGGCATTACATACTGCAATATATTCAGCTTCAACGAAAAATAAGGCTACAAGGTTTTGCAGTTGAAACTTCCAACTTATACAACCATTATAGAGAATAAAAACATAAGAAGACGTAGATCCTTTTTTATCTAAATCATCTGCAAAGTCAGAATTAGTATATCTTTTCAAAATCACACCTTCATTGCACTTTTGAAATTTTAAGCCTAGCTCAAGTGAACCCTTTAAGTATCTTAGTGTCCATTTTCTTTCTAATCAGTGTATTTCTAATTAGTGTATTTCACCTGAATTAGACATAAATCTGCTCAAGATATTGATGCTATGAGCTAAATCAGGTCTAGTACACATCATAAGACACAAAATTGAGCTAACTGCTTTTGCATAGGGTATTTTTCCATCCTATCAAACTCTTTATCAGTTTTAGGAGACTGCTCACTTGACAATTTGAAGTGATTTATAATAGGTAAAGACACTGTTTTACTTTCAATCATAGAGAGTTTTTCTAAAACCTTTTTCACATAGGCAAATTGATTTACATAAAGTACATAATTACTTTTATCTCTTTTTATTTCCATTTTTAAGATTCTTTAGCTTTATACTGGAACTTTCATTTCAAATTCAACTTTTAATCTTAATTTAACAAAATCAATTTCAGATCTATCATGACAAACAATAAGCACACCATCAATATATAAGAGTAAATAGATAGAATCAGGTGCACCAGAACCTCTGAAAAAGAGTCATGAACCAAAACTGCTCTTATAAAATCCCATGTTTTGAATATATGAAATAAATTTCTTATACAATTGCCTAGGTGCTTGCTTCAGACCATAAAGTGATTTCTTTAAAAGACAGACCTTTTCGGGTTTAGAATTCAACTCAAAACCTTTTGGTTAATCCATATAAATTGTTTCATCAAGGTCGCTGTTTAAAAAGGCAGTTTTGACATCAAATTGATCCAATTCCCAATTGAAATGGACATAAAGTGCAAGCAAAATTTCGATAGAGGTATATTTAGTATAATCTATTCCCTCTCTGTGTAAAACCTTTGCCACTAATCTGACCTTATATCTTTTACCTTTAGTATTAGGGTCTCTCTCTTTCACTTTGTAGACCTACTTGCAATCAACAACTTTTTGATCTTTTGGTTTATCAATTAGAATCCATGTCTTATTTCTTATTAAGGAGTCAATTTCTTCTTCAATAGCTTCCATCCACAGTTTGTATTCTTAACTGTTAATAGCTTTTTCAAAGGTTGTAGGTTCAAAATTAACAGATTCCAATTCAGAGTACAAAGTAACAAATTCATCAGTGTTAATTCTGGTAGAAAGAAGCCTAAAAATACCAATTCTTTGCAAAAGAGATCAAACTCAGTATTACAAAATTCAAGCCCATTATCTATTCTAAGTGCTTTGATATTCTTATTTGTTTGATTTCTAATCATCGATTTTCACTGTTTAAAATTTTGGAAGGTGTTAGATTTATTTTTAAAAGGAAAGTCCAATTTTTTCTTAAATAATCATTTGCAATCAGTAGATAAAATCTAAATTCACTCAGAGTACTTAATGATGCTGGACCCCAAAGTCAACATGTTGATAATCCAATATTGATGTGAACCTATTTTAAAAAGTAGCTTGTTTTGTTTTCCAATGACACAATATTCTCAAAATTTCAAGCTCTTAATATTATCCTTTCCAAAGCATCCAAACTTGTTAAGAATCATCAATCCCTTTTCACTAACATGCCATAATCTATTATGCTAGATTAAGGATTTATCATCAGAAGATTGAACAACAGCTGATAAGCTTCTAATTAATGGTTTCAGCTTGAAGTGTCTAAATTCCAATAACCTTGGGTAAAGAGATTATTTTCTTATGGTTGAGATTCAATTTGGAGAATCCTATATGGATTTTAATTTCATATTTATTATCCAACTCTCCCAAGGAAATCAGGTTCCTCTGAAGATCAGGAATATATCTTGTTAGAGGGAGTTCAAGAATATGACTATTTCCCAAAAAAGGTTAATTTTCCAAATACCTTTTTATTTTACAAGTCATACCATTTCCCATTTGAACTTGACTACTATTCAAATCATTAAATTTTGTGAACCATTTTTTAATGGGACACATTCAAAAGGAACAACCAAAGTAAAAACCCCAATCTTTTAGGTTTCTTTTAGTTGAAGTAATAAGGACAACTTCTTGTACTTCAGATTCATTATTGTCAGCTATAGCTGTTAACCCTTCAGAATTAGGTTTTCCGTTCATATTAGTTATCTTTTTGAAACAGTCTTTTATAAGATGTCCAGTTTTACTATAATAATAACATTTTCTATTTGGACTCTTAGATTTCATTTGACTCTTGTTTTGATTTCTAAATTTGGAAGTTTGAGATTTCCTTCTTTTGAGAGAGTTGAAATTACATTGATTTCTCCTTTTGTTTTGATTCAATTTCTCTATCACGTGTAACCCTTCTCCAAAATTTAGAGTCCTTAACTTCAATTTTAAGTTCAAGTTCTCTATTCCTCAAAGCTGAGATAATAATATCAACAGTTAGTTCCTCTCTTCCATATTCTAAGGCACTTCTAAATTCTCTATATTTGTTACCTAGTGCATTTAACAGAGCAACAATTTGTTGATCATTAGATAGCTCTTTATCACAATTAGCTAGATCTTGAATCAATTTAGTGAATCTATCAATGTTTTCTTCTAAAGTAGAGGAGGTATAATATCTAAAATTATAGAATTGTCTAAGGATATAGCATTTATTAGGCATTGTCATAGTTAGGTAAAGGGATCCTAACTTAGTCTACAAAGCTGTAGTAGTTGTAGTTTTCCCAATCTTTCTTATCACACTATCAGACAGATGTAGAAATATTCTACTTCAAATTTGTCTGCAGTTGTCATAACAATAGATAGAGTCACAAAATCAGGTTTATACAACACATAGAATGTAACATATTCAAGCAAAATGAGAAGAATATAAAATAAGCAAATTTCAGGGTAAGACAGAATATTACATAGAACTCTTCTTATCATACAATTTATACAATTTATAAAACAAATTATACAATCCAAGCAACTTAGAATTATATAACAATGTAATGACCAACTCAAATAGATATTAAGAATTGAATTGCTAGTTTGACAAGTTTAAGGGGTAATGAATCAGGATCCACTACTCTCCCAAATTCCTAGACCTTCACAGTGGATCTTGGATAAAGGAAAGCAGTGGTAGATCAATTACCTTAATAACCAAATCAAGATTAGACAAGAACATTTTAATGTATCTAACCAAACGGTTAACAATATGAAGAATTATACTAGAGCTAAAAATTTGAAGTTTCAGTAAAGGAATGCAGAGACAGAATATTAGAACCAACTCAAAAATCCGAGGTATGTACAAATGTTCCACGAGTCACAGTAACCCAACACAACTCAGCAATGAGTCAAGAATAATAACAGAACTCGGAGTGAGTCAACCCAACTCACAAGCGTTCAGGATGATTCTTAAGATATCACACTAACTCAGTGGTGGGTCAAGAGCTAAATCGTCTAAAGACTTAGTAAACACCAAAAAACCTCCAGATCAAGATCAAATCAAAGAGCTTTTCTCAGAAGAGTTCAAGATCGAAAAAGATCCAATCACCAGTTTTTCCAAAAAAAAAAAAAAAAACAACACACACTAGATCTTTGAAAAACTCAACCAAAAATTGGATCAAAGGAGAATTTAACAAATAGAAAAACTTTAAAGATGATTTATTCAAGAAATCATTTGGAAAAAATTCTAAAAGTTTCCAAATCTGCAAAATCATAAATTAGGTTTTCAGTAAAATCAAACCCTAACGCCTGATGGACAAATTTTTTAGACTCTGATACCACTTGTTGGTCTCAAAATCGAGTTCACGAAGAATTTGTAACAATTATTTGCAGAAAAGTAAAAAAATACAAAGAATTTTCGCCATAAAGGCCCTGACGTTCAGTTTAAGCCTACTCACCCGTTGAGTATTTGCAATTACATTATGCTTAATTCCACTAAGAAATCACCAAGATTTTTCTTTGATTTTCCCTCACATCTCTTTCAAACACAAAGACAATGTAATCTATATAATTTCCACACGGTTCGTTTACCAAAAACCAATCGAAATCGAAAACTCTGAAGGGTCAAGATCAAAAGCATGTAAAGAGACCAAAGCCATGTTACTAAAATGCACTTTGGCAACCGATGATCAAGGGCCACACATAATCTCCAATCGGCCCACGTAAAGAATAGCCCAACATCATAAGACTAGAGCCCAATGAATAGCGAAGCATCAAGCCCCAAATCCAACATGTACAAATATTTACATGGTTGTACAAATATTTACGTGGTTGAAATAACTCTAACATGTCAATAAAATTTGTTTTATTAATGAATATAACTTGGCTCAATAATGAAATAGGCACTTGTATAAAATTATTTAATTTATCAAATATAGAAAATAAAGTATATTGTTGCATAAGTATATTTTTCTGCTTCTGGCAGTAACACAGGGCTTAAAAACAATTACAACTTTGACGCGAATCCAAACTTCACGTGTTCAAACGTGTCTAAACTTGAATTAATAATGTCGACTTGAACACAACTAAAATATCCCATATTCAAGGACCAAATATATGAACTAAAACACAGAAGACCAAAATTACAAACTTAAACAAAACCAATAAATTACAAACTTGAATTCAATATCACACAGTCCACCTACTTCAAGTGGTACTGAACTCGAAATGCATTGGCATCTCAAACCCATGCTTGTTCATTAATACTAAGAATCATTTAGTAAGCAGCCATCATTATTTAAATTTGTCTACAATATAGAAGGTATATTTTATCAAAGCAGCTTTATTTTAATTATTCCCTTTTTTTTTCTCAAATTAACTGCACAAGTTTAATATATTAGGCAATCTGCGAAAAAAGGAAAAGATAATTCTTTGGGATCCACATGTTGGTATTTACCCATAAAAGTTAAAACAACAAAGTCAGGCTATTATAATTCTGTAGTAGTCAATCGATGCACATATCCATTACAATAAGTCACATCGGATTCGGATTGTATCGCTTTCCCCATTTTTCATTTTTCTTTGGTTTTTTCTTATGTTGAGACGCGACGAGGAAGAAATTGCAGACATTTGAAACCAGGCATTGATATTCTAAGAAAACAATATGGTATTGGTACCAGGAAAATGAAATTAATTGAGTTTCTTCCAAAATAACAATGAGTTCAAAAAATTTTAAAAATGTTTTTTCAAGAACAACAATCACAATAGTTTTCTAATATATTGTCGTACGTTTTTAAGTGTAACAACATAATATTTATCTAGAATATTGATACATAATACTTTATGCTTCTTTAGAAATCAATATAGTGTATTCTTATATTTAATATATAAGTATAAATAAAAATGAGTTTGTCTAATAACAACATAATGTTCTTCAAGAATATTGATGTATAAAATTTATGACTCTTCGTTAGCAATAATATAATATTCTTATATAAAATTATGCTTTTTCAACAATAAATCCATAATATTTTTCTAGATTATCACACATAGTCAATTGAAACTTCCTCAGAAGCAATGAGACAATAGTTTTCTAGAACTTTATACGTTATAAAAAGCAATTTTCTAAACTACAAAATGGGTATGGTAATTAAGCCATAACCACGTAAAATAATATATACTAATCTGCTCTTTGGTAAATTTAAATCAACAAATGACTAGAAAAGAAGAAAGAATTCACTAATTCAATTTGCTAGGATTTTCGTCCTTCTTAGAACAGAAAGAATAAGCACTTTTCTTTGCTCTGTTGACTAGACTTTGTGAGCATATGGAACAATAAGTTTGGCCAACTCAATTGATTAGAATTTCGTACTGATAGTTAGGGGTGGGTATAGATTGGGTTGGATCCCTTTTTTTTTTTTCCATCCAAAATTCAATCCAACCCAATTATTCGGTTTGGGTTGTGTCAGTTGGTTGGAGCTTCGTCACAATTAAAGTTGAATCCCTGTTTTTTTTTTTTTTTTTAATTTTGATAATTTTTAGAGTTTGAAATTACTTGAAAACCTCCGTTTTTTAACACGTGTATAAGAAATTCTTTCTGAAAAATAATGTGTAAATAAGTTTAAAATTATGAAGCATTTTCTTTTTACAATTTTTGGGATTAGTTCATTTCACCATCATCTCCATAATTTTTACTTTAGCATCAAATAACATTGCATTTATACATAATGTTCATGTTAATTAGTCTTTGCGAAGAAAATGGACGTTTATAAATTATAAGTCTTTCTCTTATTTTCACTATTGTGTCTATTTTTTATTTTTTTATTTTTAGTCATTTTAATTCAATGGGATGGGTTGGATTTTAACTCGCAACCTGAGACCCAACCCCACCCTATCCAATCCAACCTCAAATTTAGTTTTTCAACCCGATATATTTGAACTTAAAAATCAACCCAAATCAATTTGTTTGAATTGGGTTAATTAGTTGAGTTGAGCGGTTTGGGAAATTGTATCCAATTTATTACATTACATATAAGTATCATTTTTGTATAAATGCACAAAAGGTTGTCGTATTTGGTTATTGTCACATTTATATCTCCACTTTTGTTTTTTCGCATTCGTATTCTTAGTCTCCATCAATTAGCAATTTGATCCCTCATTAAGATTTTTGTCTAAATATTCTATTATCTTGCCATAAAATGAAGGGCAATATTCTGCCAAATTTTGAATTTACTTTTTTTCCTTATTCAAAAATATGAAGAGCAAAATAAGTCTTTAATGTCTTTCTAAAGAACTTTTTGGACAAAAATCATAATCAGATGCAATATATGATAATTAAAGGAGGCTGAAGTTAATAAGACAATAAAAAAAACTCGTCGATGTAAGTGAGACAACGAGCGAAAATTGAGGACATTTAATATATACTCTAATTAAAAAAATGGTGGAACAAAAGAAAAATGTGGTGGCAATCCTATCTATAATACGTTAAAAATGCATTAGGTGAAAATCATTTTTTTGGCCGATTGTATTCCAAATAAGTGACTGAATGATCAATAGCATGTTTGGAAAGTAGTTACAAATGGTTTAAATTAAAAATATATACAAATGAGTGATAAATAAGTGAATAGTATAGATTTCTTAAAATATATGGATAAAAAATGATTTGAGTGTCTATAAATAGTTTATAAATATGAACCAAACATAGGCTATGAGTTCTTGAGTGAATGTGAACTCGCCATATGGTTTACATAGTTTTTAGATCAATGAGTGAATTATATGACCTATTTGTATTGGGGTTTATGGTAATGTTTCTATTTATTTAATTGTTAATTTATGCAAATAAATGTGTGGGGAGTTCAGGTGTTATGACTAGTATGAATTTCCTTAATGCGATTATATTTTGGACTGCAATTGATAGATGAATATGTAATTAAAGCTTGTGAATGTCTTCTCCCGTTTTAGCAATTTTGAGAATTTTTCAACATATGTACGTACTTTTTCTTTCTTTTATTTCTTGACAGGTCAAAAATTGCTTCCTCGTAACTGAATCAAAGTTTATAAATTTAATTTATGCATGATACTTTGTAATTAAACCGATTTATTAATCTCTTCAAATTGTTTTATATTTATTTTGTATTTAAACTTCATAAAAATTTATTTCTTGATGTATTTTGAAGATTTTCATACTATGGTATTTGTTAATTGTTGTTGTAATTATATCATTTCAACTTTATTTCCTATTTTCCATATGTACGATTATTCAACTTACGTAATTACAAAATATTTTAATATAAATTTGAACTCATTTTTTTCAGGTTCATGTTGCATCTCTGTTTAGGAATATATCCCCAAGCCAAAAGTTTTAGTCAAATCAAACGCACCTTATGAATCTAACAAAATTGTTGTATGGAGGTCTAATATAATAAATGATCTATTTTCATAAACAATTTATATATGTAATAGAACTATAGATTCAATATCAACCCAACATCTAAAAATAATACATCTAAACCCAAGTGTAATACACATTTTACTATGACAAGAATTTATAAAAAAAAAAAAGTACTACATCATGATGTCCTATCATGTAAAATATTTTGGTTTAACTATTGTTACAATCAATTTATGAACATATAAAAATGAATTTCACATGTAATGAGACATGGTAAAACTACTAAAAACTAAATGAGTTAGAGTATTTTAAGCTAAGATCAAAAGGTCACTGAAGATAAGTTTTTTAAATAATATTTTTATCCTTTAAAGTTAAAATATATATATATATATATATAT
>NW_019237161.1:65253-96373 GCF_002742605.1 Olea europaea var. sylvestris | reverse complement strand
TATATATATATATATATATATATATATATATATGATTTGAAGACGTGATAATTTGGGAGAGTACTTAAAAAATTAATTTTAACAAAAAATAGTACTTGTTTGTTTGATTTGTGGTTCAAATTATTTATTAACTTTGACTTTAACATTTTATCAGTTTTTAAAGCTTTTTATGAGCTGATTAATATAAGGTGAGAAATTAACATATATGCGTTTAGAGGTCTTCTCTCCGTTTAATTTGTCGGGACACGAGATAGCAACATTCTCCCTACCTACCCACTCGCACGTTACCCCACCAACCTCAACCCTAATTCTAGTGAACAGTGGTTCAAAATATAGAACAAGCCCTGCTCCTTGTCTCGATTTGGGGACAGGGTCAGGGACATCTGGCGCCCAATAGGGGGCACCACTGTTTTCAACCCTGTCCTCAAGTCGGGACAGGGGGCTTTATTCAATATAGAGAGATAATGAGTGTATTATAATATAAAGAAAACCCTCGGCTGCCCAAATCACTACATGAGCATATAAAAAACATAGTAAAAGATGGCACATATGTTATCATTGCATAGTGTTCGTGTTTTAGGTACCAAACATTTTATTCTGTATACCAATACTTTTTCAATTCTCTGCTTTTTTTTCTTTACCCTATTTCTTCATTCTTGATTCTGTTTCCAAGGGTTTTTTTCTTTTCTACTGTGTTTTAAATCCACTTAGATTTCTTGGTGGCTTGTTTTACCGATAAACATCTCATTGCATCTTCTTCTTCCTAATCAGCTCTCCCTCTCTCCCTCAATTAGATGGTATCATCTTAATTTGATTTTTGTCTCTCAAAGAAGTTTACAGATCTAGGAAGAAATTAAGGATCATCTTTCTTGAAAAGGCGTAGGAAATTTTGTGTGTGTGATTTTTGTTCTTCCTTCAACAAGAAAAAGGTTAGGGTTTGAATTTTGTTTGCATACACAAATTCAATCAACAGAGTTTAAAGAAAGCAAAGATCAATCATCAGCTTTAGATCCTTCATTTCTTTCAGCTGAACCAATGAAATCTGCAAGTATGGCTAATAGTAATCGGTGGTGGACCGGTGGCTTGCCAGTCGTTGAACCGGCTATGATGAACAAACACGAAAGTCAATTTCCGATCAATGAAAACAGTGGTGGAAGCAATGAATCTGATGATAAAGATGCTGTAGATGAGCCTAAAGAGGGTGCTGTTGAGGTTGGCACACGTAGACAGCGAGGCCGACCGCCGGGATCCAAGAACAAGCCAAAACCACCAATTTTCGTAACCAAGGACAGCCCTAACGCCTTGCGTAGCCACGTCATGGAGGTGGCTGGTGGCGCAGATGTGGCTGAGAGCATAGCCCAATTCGCCAGGAGGCGTCAAAGAGGGGTATGTGTATTGAGTGGTGGTGGATCAGTGACTAGTGTCACTATAAGACAGCCTGCTGCACCTGGCTCCGCTGTGGCACTACATGGAAGGTTTGAAATTCTGTCATTAACCGGAGCTTTCCTCCCAGGCCCCGCTCCTCCCGGCGCGACCGGCCTGACGGTGTACCTAGCCGGTGGTCCTGGGCAGGTGGTGGGAGGAAGTGTAGTAGGACCCCTAGTTGCAGCAGGGCCAGTAATGGTTGTCGCTGCCACTTTTTCTAATGCAACGTATGAAAGATTGCCACTTGAAGATGAAGAAGATGGAGGCGTCTCCACCCCGCCGGCTCCCGTGGCCAGAGAAACAGAAAATTCTCCGCCAGGAATCGGAACAAGCGGCGGACCACAACAACATGGGATTCCTGATCCTTCAGTACTTCCAATTTACAATTTTACGTCGAATTTACTAGCAAATGGTGGACAGTTGAATCATGAAGCATATGCTTGGGCACACCCTCGACCTCCTTATTGACAGGAACAGAAAATAAGTAGGTAATTGCAATAATAATAAATTATGTGTTTGTGTGTTGTGTTACATGGAAATTTAGGTACAAATTAGGGATTTTGGGATGTTGATTCGGCTTTATGATTACAGACCTAAAATCTTTATCTCATACTGAATGTCTTCTAAAAAAAGTGTTGGGATGTTTTAGCTATATAGAGCATTGTTCTCTACATATGTAAAGTATTGAAACTTAATTTTCCAACTTGTTTGGAATAAAAATATGTTTTCTGCAATAATTTCCTGGTTAATCAAGTATGTTTGCAATAAAAATATGGTTTCTATATTTGCTTTTCTCTGTTTAATCCTATATATTTAGAATTTAAAATATCAGTTTTATATATGAATCTCACGTTTAATAAATATAATTATGTTATGTAATTTGCTTACTAATATTTATTAGGTAGAGCAGCTTTAGCTCTATATTCTTAATGTAACGTGCAATGTAAATCATAAGATTTTTAATAAACACTTCGGACTAGATTTTTGGGATTTAATTAATCTTCTTGGATAGGGCCAACATCCAAACAGGGTGCCAAACTGGCGCCCCCCTATTGGAGATAAGCGACCCCTCCAATAGGGCACGGACAGGGCCTACATGACCTTGTCTGTCCAGTACTGCTATTTTGAATTATAGAGAATATTTTTAATTACTTCCTCATTTCCAACAATAGTTTAAAGGAATTTATAAAAAATATTTATTTCAAAACATGATGTATTTATAATTCTTTTTCTTCTTTAATATATGTTGTGCTTCGTGGGACAATTTAGTTGATACATTTATGCACTGGATACATTCACTTAAAATGGGGCAACTTTTTAGCATTTGGGCATTCTCTCTTTCCTTTCATTAATTCAAATGAAATAGTTGATGGTGGTGCAGGATGCATAGATGTTTGGATAGGTTTAATTATTTTTTATTTAACGAAAAAGAAAGAAACACGTTCGATACTCTCTTGTATTTTATAAAACATAATAAATAGTTCATTAAAAATAAAAAGGTATGTAATGCAGACTTAAAGCGAGATCTCCAACTATCGAATACAAAGCCAAGAAAATTGGAGCATTTCTATTTTTAAAAATGATAATGGAATTGGAAAGTTTACTAACAATGCATGGAACATTTGAAATATTTTATTAGGTCTTGATAATGTAAAATAATATATAGTGAGGCCGTGTATGAAAGAAGTTAATTAAGAATGGCTCCAATTAATCATTTTATAAGATAGAAAATTAACAAATCATCAATTCGTTGGGAGTTTACTATAGCCTCCTACTAGTTTATGAAGAAAATAAATAATTGAAGATTTAAAATTGTCGACTTGTTTTATATTAGCCCCAAAAAAAATTTAAATTAACCCTTATTTGAGCCCCATTTTTTCAAAATTTATTTTTTGAAATTTATTTTCAACCATACATTCTCCAATAAATAATTTTACATGTAAATCAAAAAAATTTCTTATTTTTAAATCATATATTCTCCAGAAAAATCACTATTTCAAAATAATTTTTACTTCAAAATGAGGCGCTCAACAAAGTTGACTTCTCCAATACGTTAGGAGCATATACTGTATACATAAATGAACAATAATAAAAGCCCATGTCATGTATCCTATTGATGAAGTTACGTTTGAACAATAGTAACATATTTATAAGATTTCAAAACAATCATAATGATTAATTTAAAATTTAGAAAATGTTAAAAACATTGACTCCTTAACCAATTATCACCTATACAATTAATAACCACGACAGGCGACGTATTTTGATGCTCGAACAGTTAGTAGATGCGGATCTTGTCAAGATTCCTTCTGAAAAATTGATTTTATTTTATCTTATTATTATTATTATTATTATTATTATTATTATTATTATTATTATTATTATTATTATTATTATTATTATTATTTTGTGATCATTGTGAATTTATTTAAAATTAGAAAGCAAACTTTCAACACAAATTAATATCTTTTATATGTTAACTAAGTTTATCAGTGGGAGGGTTTAAAGATTTAATTTTTTTAACTTGATTTCTTGGAAAACATCAAACTTTTCTTGCCCTACTTAATATATACTATAGTCTCATATAACCTTCGTCTAGGGATATCATTTAACAAAGAAGGATAATAGAATATTTACCTCTTTTTGGGCTCTTATCGCATTTATTCAGTCGCTTAGATGTGGAATGAAAATAATTCAACACGCATTTTTGACATATTTTTCAGTATAAACGTGTTGAAAGATTGACTAGACATATTCCTAATTAAATAAAGGTTTACTAGTTATAATTCATTGACGTGGGTGATGAAAATAATTAGTTGACACATAAACTTTATCAATTATGCCACATGATGACTGCTTCCCATCACTTCGACAAAAATCTCAAAGCTCTCATTCTCATTCATACCCATCAAATTATGTTCGTTAATTATATGAATTCGAAGTGATAAGAGTAGAGTTCCAAAGTATCTATAATCAGATGAATTATTCATTCATTTAGACTTCTTTATTTCCCAACATGAATCCATTTTATGTCGATATTTTGCTGGAAACTGTTGTACATACTTTTTTGAAAGTTTTATTCTAATTTAGGATCGATTATTATGTCTGTGATCATTTAATTTTTCAAGTGTATACAATGAATTTTTTTATCGCACAGAAATAAATAATCAATTTTTTAATGTGATTTATACAATGTTTTATGTCGCATTGGAATAAATGATATAGATACATTGATCTCCCGAACATGATAGATCAATAGGTCAATCTTTTTCATTTTTTGTATTATATACACAAAATGGCTAAATAAAGCTATTAACATATCCTTCATATGAGCCCACTCTACACATTGATAATAGATTCGCCAACATTTACGATGGTTAGTACTCGAGAGTGCCAATACTAAGTTATTTACTATTAATTCTTCTTCTTTTTTTCTTTTTTCTTTTTTTGTCAGAATTCTCGTCACTCTTTCTTAACCGAATGTAAATAAAATAGCAGGTGTAGATATTTGAAGCATACTTTATTTTAGTATATCCTTGTCATTAAATAGATTAAATTAGACTAGAAATTTGTAGAGATACATTCTCATTTCATATAAAAATGTGTGAATTAACACCCTCGTATCTTATAACATTTTACAATCAAAGATTAAATAATTTTATAGGATTTTGTCTTAATACGGAAAGGATATGGCAAAGTTGGAGTAACATGGAGGACCCACTTCACATGAATTCACGTGTCAGAGTTAATTAATTAATCTTAAGAATTTAATATTGATTAATTAGCAACTTGGTTGAAGCATTCCAATGCTAAAAGTCCAATATGAGGGGCCCTATTAGATTCAATAATTACTAATTCCTATTAAATTAACCATCTTTGAAGACTAATAAAACAAATTGATTCGCCCTTTTGTTCCCATTTGCCTTTCCAAGTGTTACCACACTACCACTCGCATAATCTATGCAGCCCTCCACTAAAGACATACATGATACTAATTTTAAAAAATTGATTAAAATTTAAGTCAAAATCAACAATTAATTTTAATTACATATTTTATTGGATCCACAATTTTCAACAAAATCTATTAAAATTTTGATTTTTGACTAAATCAATAAGGACTTTAAGTCAATCCGACGCACCCAGAGTAGCCAATGAAATTGAAAAGTAAATGTCCTTGAAAGAGAATCCACTAAACTTTTAATTAATATGACTTGGACTACCCTAACCACGAAATTAATAGTGTGTAGGAAAATATAATATTATTTGCTTGGTGGGGTCGTTTAGAAACAAAACGCCACCCAAATGTTTGGCTTTTCATTGAAAATCGATCGTGTCTATGTCGTGTAGTACATGCCATTTTGTTTAATCCAATGGACATTTGCTTAACGTAATTTAAAAAATTAAAACCAATCAATATGTAGAGGGTAAAGGTCGTAAGGCGAGTAAAAGAGAAAAAAAGTGTGTGGCTTCTTAGTTTAATTTTCTAGATGATAATTTGATCTGTTAGTCGTCCACGCGGTTAATTGAATTTTTTAACACGGATGTGTCTTCTACGGTATGATTTGATGTCTACAACAATTCCTTGACCAATCTAATATTTTTATAGACAATCTCATACTAGAAATTTATCTGAACAGTACGATTAATTTGTAACGAGTATTTGGTCACCGTCTTTTTAAGTGATAATTTTATTAACAAATTTTTAACTGGAAAATTTGCTCAAAATCCTATAATAAAGATTTCATACAAAATAGCAAAGGTTACCTATTACTTGCTTGAAAATCCTATAATAAGTAAACCCTAAAGCTAATTCAACACTCAAAGTACCGATACTCAATACAAAGGAAGTAAGTCTTAAAGATTATTGTTAAAATTAAGCACTAATTTCAAAAGTAAAATGATTTTCGAAAAACAATTTAGATAAAAAAAGACTAAAAGAAAACCCAATAGAGTGTGATGAGATGGATGGAAGAGATTGATTTCCAAGATTTATAGTTCCGAAATTCAAGGGGATACATGACCCAGTCACTCACTATTAGCATATATGACATTGATCTTTCAACAAAATTAGTGGCATCCTCATTTGTTGTTCTCCACCCGCACTCACAATTTGACGAATTGGTTTCAAATTCAAGTCAATTAGCTAACGTTTGTCATAAAGATTCATGTATATTTTCCACCGCCTATCCTATCATCTTCACAAGCCAGGGATCATTGAATACCTCTTCAATTATTGGTTCTTTAGAGAAATTTCGTCTTAGTATAAGAAAAACTTCCAAAAATGAGAGAATAATTCCCACGATCTTAAATCACTTCCTCAAAGCTATATTTCTAAAGGGTGAGCAAGGAAAGTGAAGGGCAATTTTGAATCTTGAACAACTTAAACAACTAACCTACGTGAAGATATTTTTCTCTTAACAACATACATCAGCTTTTGTCTTAATGTTAAATTATGATTTTGGATCTTAATTTTTCCTCTTTCAAAGAAACACTTTGTGATTGGCTAAAAAGTGCCACCACTTCTAGAGGTTGTGAATGATGATATACACTACAAACAATGAATATATTATGAAAAGAAATAAATGACCTATAAGAATAAATCTACAATAGATAAGGGTTTGGGACATTCCTACAAGATTAATGACTTATTACCTTGGAATCCCAAATCTTAATAAAACATAATCATAAAGAATTAACTAAATCAAATTCACTATCGTTGAAGAGATGGTTGTATACAATTTACTGAAAGAACTTGATAAGTATACAACTATGTAAAAAATAATAATAGTAAAAAAATAAAAAAATAAAATAAGAAGAAGAAGAAGAAGAAGAAGAAGAAGAAGAAGAAATAGTTATAATTGTTCTATAATTTCCACAAAAAATACCTTATTATCCGTCTTAAATAAAATCATCTTCATAGCATGATAACACGAGAATTGAAATATTATGTTCTTAATTAAAATTTGAAAAGATTTACATTGCTTAAAAGTATCATTACTCAAAATAAAGAATTGCAATGTTGGTGCCTAACTTATTGTCCTAACTGCATTTTAGCTCCCAATATTTAAATGGTGAAAATGGTTCTTCATTTTTTTTATTAAAGTTGGATAGTTGTTTCTTGATGGATCACACGTGTTCAACTTTATGAAGTTAGCTACAATTGAGAATTATTAGAGCGCCAATTTCTTATTGGTAAGATAGATATATGAGCTGCAGTACATTTTTTCCCTAAAGGAAAATGAGAAATTACATGTGCGAATCAAATCTTTTTGGATTATTATTAGTTAGAATGTACTAATTAATAATAGGACAAGTCAATGGCCGGCTGTACTTTATAATTTGTGGCTAGGAAGTTCATACTTTTGTTTGAGGAGTCGCAAGCCATACATTTTGTTGTTGCTTCATTTGATTAATGCAAGGTTGCTTTAGGAAATCAGATTATGTCATATATGTCTGTCAACTAGTTAAAGACAGTTGCTTAATTTGACATTAATTTTATCAATGATTAAACAAGTTGCAATTTAGATATACGTATTATTTGGACATTAATCAATAATTGTGTTTTTTTAATGGAATTATATTTATTGCAAATGATTGAAAATAGTTAATGAATCTATTTATCACGATTATAGAATTCTAAAAGAAACAATGCACGAGAATGACTCATCTTTTTGACAAGAGTAATGCTATTTAGCCCCGCTTAAATTGTAACCTCAGTATAGGTGGCGTTAATGTGTTATTAATTGATAGTTAGAATTAAATAACTCATTTAATTTCTCATTTCATTTAACCTATCATTTAGTGCATTTAGACTAAGGTTGCAATCATATAGGGCAACATAGCATTATTCTTTAGACAGTATTAGAAATTTAATGATCAAACCTCTTTAAATAAGTAGTTATATCATACATACTATTCGTTTTGCGATATGTCTTTCATAAAGCAGAAGTATTGGTTTAAATATTAGGAGACACGATAGAAAGCTATGACGACTCGAGCCTATGTGTTCAAACTGTTATATCATACATACTATCTTTTTTAAATTTGATTCCTCACGGATTGTGTGTACTATTCTAGCACGATGTTTGGTGCCACCCAATATTATAAGACCATGCATGTAATAAAAAAAAAAAATACTATGACAATTTTTTTAGTTATGCAATATTTTTGAACTTATAGCTGATTTTATACTATAACTCTATAAGTACTTTGATTACGTATGATGATTTTTAACCTCGAAGATAATTTTTATTCAAAAAATATTTCACTTATATGTACATTTTTAACTTATAAGTGAATTTTATATATAAGTTTTTTACATAAAAATGAATTTTTAACTTATATGTAATTCATTATTTACAAGTAAATCTTAACTTATAATGGAATTTTTACACAGATAATTTTATATATCATCCATGTTGCATATACAATCGAGTTTGATAACCACGATTGACAACCATACACATGGAAGAAGGCCCATGATGATTAAAAAAATCTTGGGCCCCCTCCTTTGAGGAGATTGTCAATCGGGATTGTCGATCTCGGTTGCACAACCAATAAAATTCTTCTATATATAAATGAGATTTTAACTTATATGTGATTTTCTTTACTCATAAATAAAAAAATGTACATATAAGTAAAGTTTTTAGTATAATACTTATTAGTGAATTTTTATACTAATAAGCAAATTTTATCTTATAAATGATTTTTATCTATTAATAAATGTTTAGTTGTGATTTTTCTACCTATAAATGAATTTTTTTTAGGTATAAATAGTAATTTTTTTTTTTAGTTATAAATTTTTTTTTACAAAAACAATTTTTTGTCTGATTTTTTGCTATAAGTAAATTTTTTAAAGATAAGTACTATTTTTTTACTCATAAGTAAACTTTTACAATGTTTTCCCTATTACTAATCCCTTCAATTACAACACCTCCCAGAGGAAGGGCTAATTCAGTACGAGTTGGATATGGAGGGATAAACTAATTGGATAAAAATAATTTGAGTATTTTCCTCATTAAATAACTTATTGAGATTTTTATTGTCTAAAGTATAAAACGGTCTACCAAAGTGCATAAGAACGTGTTGGATTTAGAAACAAGTCATAAATATTTAAGGATTCAAATTTGTAAAATATTTCTCTATTTTCCTGCTTATTTGGTAGAAAATATAACAAGCTTTTTATTTGTAAAGTATACATATTTTTGAATCATGCTAAACATTCAAATTCAAATTCAGACTCAAATCCATATGGGACACATGCTGATTCATGATTGGACAATTTGAAAAATTAAAACAGAAATATCCAATAATTTTCTAACACATTAGCTTATCTCTTTACTCTCTTATTTTTAATCCTGGACAAGTGACTTTATTGTATATTTTTTAATCATCACTTCAAACCAAGTAGCTTAATTAGGAAAGTTTCTAGATAGGAAGAGTAGAATATATCGCTCGTGAATAATTATGGCAAAAATATGGTAGTGGACCAGCTACTCAATAATGCTGTATTGTCTATATTAGTTTTATTTTATTTATGCTGGTTTTGGGTTTTGTCAAAAATAAAAGCACTCCGATAAACGACAAGAAACATAAAGATAGGAGGAAAAAAATGATGGGACAACAAATTCTTGCCAAAAGTTGATTTTTTTTTCTTTTTTTAATTGGATTTTGTTTGAAAAAGTTGTGTTATGTGATTGATTAAAACATTGATGTGTCAATTATTTGGGTGTGGTAGGCCAGGAGAAACACAGGAAGGAAACTTCGAAGAAACCTAGTTACTATTGACTGCGAAATAATTTTAGGTACATAAAACAAGATTAAAGAATAAAAATAAATAGCAAAAAAAAAAAAACAAAAAAATCAATTACCATGCATAATCTTTTCCAATGTAATGTTCAACAATTTTTTGGACCACTTGATCTAAGAATTTACGTCATTAAAGATTACGTCATTAAAGAGGACTACATCTTTAAATCAGACAATGAAAAAGAATAAGCATTTATTTGTCAATCATTATACCACATTCTACCATATTATTTTTTCTACAGTACTCATTTTTAACTACATATTTTTTATTAAAATAATATTACACATAAATAAATAAATTTCTTTTTTAACTATACATTTCAATATTAATCACTATTTCATAATACACTTTCTGAAATTAAAGGGGGACAAACATGCCTTAATTCGTATCCTTTATTTATGGCTGCAAGTGGGTCGAACTGGAAAATATGGGCCTAACTTTAGATGGTCTATAATGGATCTTTAAATTCGGGATGGGTCAGGATACACCCAGGGTTTGGATCCAAGTTGAGGTCTTGCTTGTTTACTCAGACTGCTCATTGGCTCGATCATAAAACCAGGTTATCGATTCAACAATCAAAGTGCTAGCTTAACAAGCGGATAATTACGAGACAGACACATAAAATAAAATTTGTTTTTAAAACAAAAATATATAAATAAATAAATAAATTGCAAAGAATATAAGTGTGTGATAAAGAAATGAGACGTGTCATAAGTTAAAAATGTTGTACTTGAAATCTTTAAATCGTGTAAATTAATTTTTTTTTAATTCTATATATATAAAGTAATAAACTAAGGTTAAATACTTTAACAATTACTTCGCAAAAGAAATATCAAATAGATGTTCTATACATGATTTAACTCCTCACTTTATACGACCCTACACGTTGACCCAGTTGAAAGAAGCCTCGTATTGTGGAGTGTGTCTTAAGTCGTTGAGCACAAGATTAAGATTTGTTTGCTCTTGGTACATATATGGTTCATGTTAAGAAGAGATTACGATTTTTTTTTCTTTGACTCGTACATGATGTCTTTATTGTCTTTAATTCGAACTGAGTTCAAAGTTACCTTTATATCTAGCCATGCTAGTCATTTTACGTTTGAACAATCAAAAATAAAAAAATAAATAAAAATACATTTAATTCACAGAGCCTCCAAATGGCTCATCAGTATTATTGTACACGATGTCCCTACAGTTGCATTAAAGTGCTTAGAAGGATAAGAGCTCGATCCATCAATACTTGCAATAAACTCTATAAAAAATACATATAATACAAGGAATAAGCATATGAATTTTGGCACTTGAAAAAAAAGGAAAAAAAAAGAAGGCTTTCTCCTGATTAGATTACGAAAATGTAAAAGTCAGAGTCCATGCAGGAGAGAATCGGATAACTTTTTTTTATCTTTTTCCTTTAACTAATTAAGCTCAATACCCTAAATTATAATACAATTCTAACCCCAAGCAAAAGTTGGCTTTGCAAAATGAAACAAGCAGGCTATCTGGACATAGACCTCAAATGGGATACTCAGTCATGGAACTAACTAGTAAACGTGGGATATAGACAGATACCAATTCAAAACATGACACTGATTATAAGAGGAATCACGAACTCCAAGAAATATCTCACAAATAGTATAATTAGGACATTTAGACTTTTCCCATTTTTCCAATTTTTTTTTTCAGTATTTTTTTCTGATTAAGAGTTCTTCTTCTTCTTTTTTTTTTTTTTTTTTTTTTTCAGTAGGTTATTTTTTTTGTTCCGCCCAAAACTTTTGGGTTTTTTTGCTTTTATTATCAATTAATTTTAAATTTTTTTTTTTTTTTTTTTTTTTTTTTTTTTTGTGTCAGTAGGTTATGTCTTGTGTTCCGCCCAAAACTTTTGGGTTTCTTTGCTTTTATTATCAATTAATAAATATTCTGGCTATATGGGGTTTTAAAAAAAATTAAATAAATAAATAAAAATATATATATAGGGTAATTGGCAAAAAACGTCTCTACCTTTCAGTTTCATTGTGGAAAACGTCCATACATTTCATTTTTTGACATTTTTGCCTTCAAATCAACCTTTCGTTGCGATGAAGGTCCTTCCGTCCAAGTTCCATCCATTTTGCCGTTAATTAAAGAGAGAGAGTCATTTTTTATCCAGTCAGCAGGGGTAAAACCGTCTCACCCATTGAATCCCTTATTCCCGCCTTCTACGTAGTCCATATATATAACAATTGTTGAAAAATGGGTGTGAAAATACTTTAAATTATTACATTAAATAAGAAAAAAAATGTCGTTAATTAAAGAACAGATCACGGGTTAATTCCGACAATCACTGCTGCTTTTATGTTAGGTTTCTGGAAAAATGTAGTAAGAAATATATTGAATGGTTGGTGAATTTATAGAGATGACTACTTGATATTTATTTCTAGTTTATGCTTATTGTGACCATGGGATAAATGGAGGAGATCGAGTAGAAATGGGTGCTGTGATTTATGTATCTGTTATATGTATCAGTTCAATGGTGAATGACCCATTTTGGCTCATTGGAGAAGATGAATGGGTCCTGTTCGGAATCGATGAACCCTGCGCTAATAATCGCTACGTAGTTATAATTTTGGCTTAAAACATCCCTACCTATAAAAATTTTTGCGAGTACAGTCCCTACCTTTTAGAAATATTTGCTAATAACGTCCCTACTTTTTAGAAATATTTGCGAATAACGTCCCTGACTTTTAGAAAAAATTTGGCGAGAGAATTCCTTGTTTTCTTCCATATACCACCTGTTGATACACACCAGCTCAAAAGTCCCTAAATACACAATTTTATTACAGAATCTGAGACACAATTCATCCACCAATCAATCGAAAACTGAAACAAAAATATCCAGTACCTGCTGAAGCAAAAATATCTAAAAACTGAAGCAAAAATAGATACAATTCATTTCAACTGTGCAAAATATCCACTGTGACAGAAACATAATTCCTGAACTTGCTACATTTTCCCAGTACATAAACACCAAAAAATGTTCCCAAAGTGCTATATTATATCCACTACATGCAGACAATTTGTGCACTAAATAACAAAAACAAAAGCCAAAAAATTAATAAGTGAACTTGGCAGACCCAGATAGCTTCATCCTAACAAGGTGCTGGAGGTGGTGCCCCTTTGCAGCCTCTCCTATTGCGTCCTGCTTCACCGCACTTCGTACATGTCATTATTAGCCCCGATCTTTTTCGTTGACCTTCCGTTGTTTCTGAAGTTGATTGTGAAGTATTGGCATTTCTCTTGGACTGACTGGACCTCTTCGGCTGACTTGAAGAAGCCACCTCATTCACCTCTTTTCTTCTATTTTTCTTTGGCCTCCTAGGCCTCTTCGTGTATACCGGTGGAGTGAGAGGGTTCAAACCTGGGGTAGGCCATGCGTCCGGACCTGTGATGGGAGAAATTGATGGCGTATATGTTCTCATGTATGCATCCTTCTTATAGATGTCATCCACGAACTCCAACACGTTCAGGCCTCTAGATACAACTGAGGCAATGACATGGCTACATGCAATTCCTGATAATTGCCAACCACGGCATGTACAAGTTCATGCCCTTAAATCCACAGCATGTAGCACAATCCTGGCATTGTGGCAAACTTGGAACTTTTCATCGCCTGCGTACTCAGCCCACTCAAACCTTGCAAGTTTACCATTTTTGTCCAAAATCTTCTGAATTCTAGGTCTAACTGCTATTGTCCACCTATCACAAGACTCTCTACAGGCCACAATTCTCCTCATCAAATATACCCTGATATCCTCCACCATGGTTAAGATCGGCTTCTCTCTTGCAGCCACAATTGTTCTATTAAATGATTCACATAAGTTGTTGAGAAGCATGTCACACTGATTCCACTCTCTAAAGTGGGATTTACTCCAATGGGAAGCTGGTTTTTCTTCAAGCCATCCATAAGCAGCCGGGTCCAAGTCCATCATCTGTTGCATGTGCTGACGCCACTGTGATATAGTAGTGGCTCTAGCTACATCCCACAAATAGTTCTTCAATGCTAAACCCTTGTGACAGACGCTGAAATTGTTGTATAGATGTCTGACACACGTCCTATGCTGCGAATTCTCAAACAATGTCCCAATTGCATTTGTCAATCCCTTTTGCTTATCTGAAATGAATATCCAATGTTGACTGCTATGTATGTGCAAATCATCCTTCAATAACTCCAAAAACCATTTCCAATTATCCCCATTTTCAACCTCCACAACTGCATATGCCACCGGATACATACCATTATTCGCATCAACACCAACTGCTGTCAACAATTGGCCACCAAGCTCTGTCTTCAAAAAACAGTCATCTACCCCAATCACCCTTCTGCAACCTTGAATAAAACCATCTCTCAATGCCCCAATGCAAATATACAACCGTCGAAATTCTCCAGCTGCCCCTCAACCAATGCAGTGGTCCCAATATTTGTCCTCTTTAACTCCTCACAATAATCCCACAGTAATTTGTAATGCTCCACCACACTCCCTCTAATTTTTTCGAGCGCCTTCTCCTTCGATCTATATGCCTGCCAAGCTAAGATATCACCTAAACCATCTCGCTTAACCCTCTCCATAAATACAGTAACTGACATGTTTTGCTCACCCTCCAATCAGCTAGATAGCTATCTGCCAATTAGGATGAGGTCACCCTGAAGTTCTTGTATACCATGGGACAAGTATGCTCCTCCACAAAAGTTTTGATCACCCAACTTTCCTTACCATGCTCCTTTGTAGCATACAACACCCACGGACAATCTCCCTTACACTTGGCTCTCAATCTACAAGCATCATCCTTTTTGAACTTAATCTCTCTATTTTTTGTAACTGAATGTGAGGTGATTGCAGCCTTTAGTATGGCCTTCGACTCAAATATCAAGCCTGCATAGTCAAAAAAATTCAATGCATATCAGACCTCATGACACTAAAGTACATAAGCAAGTTTAAATTTGAAATAAAGAATAATGTTCAAGTTATCTGTTTTGAACACTAGATCCTCCATATCTGTCCCCACATTGAAAGCATCATTGGAAGCCCTCCTTCTTGAAGCTCTAGTGCCTTCCTCTTCACTATAAATGCTTTGTAAATCATCGGAGTCCCCGTAGTCGATATCTGAATTTCTAACAGGCTGCTCATTCGACATACCAAATCCGAAATGAAAATGAACTCTTTCACTCCCTACTTCAGTAGTATCTACAGGCTCCGGCTCCGGCTCCATCTCATAATCGGATTCCACCAAACCTTCAACTTCCTCTTCTTCCACCCTTGTTTCTTCATTTTGATCTTCCTCCGGATTCAAATCACTTACATTTGTATCTACCTCATTTTGGTATTGTAAGGTTTGCTCGTATTGTGACCACAACTCGTCAACATTTTCATCAAAATATTTATCTGACCAACTATCTTTAGGCTCATTTCCTTCGTTTTCAACAACTGAAGGGATATAACAACCTTCAAATGGTTGGTCTTCATCAACTTGTGAATGTGAAGGATTCCACGGCAATGCATATAATTGCTTTTGGGCTACAACATATATTTTCACATCTGGACGTTCATCCCTATCCCTAAGCATTCCGTTAATATCCTCTTCACTCTCTAGTCTCATCAACCCCTTCCCTAAGCTCAATTTTTGCTTCTTATAGTAAAATTGTAACACACTTTCATCACAAGTCCCGTCTAAGAATTTACGAAAATTCTCTCTGTTGCACCATTTAGCATGAAAGAAGTCGACGAAAAGAACGGATCCCCCTTCATAAACCACATTGTTTGGCTTATCATAAAATTGGCCCTCATAATGCACTTCGATAGTAAAATATTCAGACCTACCACCTGTAAGCAATCGTATAAAGTTTACATCAAAATCAACCAACAAATTAGGGACGACAGTGACATAACTCAACCTCAACACCAAAAAAAAAATCAAAATAGATACTAATGCATGCCAAAGGAAAATACGAGTGACAGAAAGCAGACATAAATTGGGGGATTCCAATCCGAAATTTTGTGAATGCACATTGGAATCAGAGAAGTTCACACAAAAAATAGGGGATGAACTACATACCATATCTGGGCGTTCGTCGCTGGGGTTTCTCAAATATGGAAGAAATATGTTGTTCCTTGAAGGCCTGCGTAACAACAATAAACACTATCAAAACCCTACACGTACACTTAATCATGCAAAGCACTACAATACGAAATGGAAAACGAAAATACACAACAAGTAATGATTCTTACCCGACGTCGCTCGTTGGACAAACTCCCAACGCAAGCTTCCACTATGCCGGCTGCGGGTATGCGACCATACGAGAGGAGAATGAAGCAATAATTGTTGAAATAGAAGATAAATGAAAATTTTTGAAGAAGCGCGAGAGAGCCGAAGGGAACCGTTCGGGCTGTGAAGTGTGAAGAAGGAAGAAAATGAGGGGTTTCGTTGGGTAAGACGGTTTTATCCCTGCTGATTGGACAAAAAATGGCTCTCTCTCTTTAATTAACGACAAAATGAATGGAACTTGGACGGAAGGACCTTCATCGCAACGAAAGGTTGATTTGAGGGCAAAAATGCCAAAAAATTAAATGTAGGGACGTTTTCCACAATGAAACTGAAAGGTAGGGACGTTTTGCACCAATTACCCTATATATATATATATATATTGTAGCTAGTATATACAGTAATATTTGCATCTTTTAGCTGAGAGTGTTTGAACCCTTACATTTTTAAATCTCTGACCTTATTAATTAGAGTGGCTATAGGGTTTTTAAAATAAATAAATAAAAATTGTACCTAGTATATATAGTTATATTTACATCCTTTAGCTGAAAGTGTTTGAATCCTTGCGTCTTCAAATCTCTAACCTTATTAATTAGAGTGACTCAAACTTTTATATGTATTAAATATTGTTTTCACGTTTAAGCAATGGTTTTCACGTGTTACAATGTAAAGCAAGATAGTGTGACACGACCCGTCTCGAATCATCCTAGTGGACGTAAAACGTGACGTGCACCGATAATAGATGCTGACTAGATGTCAAATCTATCACTAAAGCTGACTATGAATTATTTCAAAAAAAGCAACAAAATCAAGTGCTTATATAAAATATAATGCGATGGGCCCAAAATATTTACTTCGTGCTTCATCAATATGAATTATAATATTCAATATGTCGTGTGGCTCTCATTCCGAAATCATTAGGCTCTTCCAGCTAAAAAGAATCTATTGCTACCTATGGGAAAAATCGTGAAAAAATATATGAGTTGATAGCTCAGTGAGTGGAGAAGTTCGAAAATAATTATACTTTTTCAATTTTACATTTATGTCGAAAATCGAGTTCATACCATTTAATAATTCACAAGATAACATCATGTAATTATAACCAAAAATGAAATATTCACACAAGGACGTAAAATATCATCTCAAAATCATGATATAACATCAGCTGATAACCATGTTATAATCTCATCACATCAAACGTGCTAAAAAATCTACAAAAATGTACCCTATGATTGAAATATGTAATCCGCCTCTCGAGTTAAATACTTTCGCCACGGGCCTTTGGCCCCTCAGTGAACAAAAGTCGGTCTCAAAGACCTCTCATAATCAATTCTAGAACACGGTCAAAGCCCCTCTGTGAACTATATGTACACGATCAAGACCAATGTCAGGTCAAAACCCTCCGTGTAGGATAGAACACGGCCAAGACCCCTCTATAAACTAGAAGAAGTATATAATCATGGGTACTTTTTTGGTCGATCTCAAAATTGCATGTCTCACATACCAAACAAATATCAATATCACATGTTTCATGTCTCATATACCAAATCACAAACATACCATAAATAATCCTTGAAATTCTGCATGGATCATACAAAAAGAAATTTTCATTGTAATCACATAATCGAGCAAATAATTCACATAATTGCACATACTTTTATAATATACTTAATTTATAAATACTTTAAAAAATATTTATATTTTTTCACTCAAGGTACTATGTTCGAAAAATCAACCCGGTTGGTAAGCTGTTCTGATGTCAGTATCGTCGACTGAAATACTATATAATTTTTAAATAAATAATTAATTATTTTAAATAATTTCAATAATTAAATAGGCGATACCCAAATTTAATCATTTCACGTTTGGACGATTTCTACAGTCTCTTTAATAACTAAAACTAGTTTTTCTTTCATCTTACTCAATTTCATAGTTTATTACACTTAATCCCTTTAATAAAATTGAATTTAATTTAACAATCTAACAACTATAAAATCAAACATAACTTGATAATAAGTAACTTTTTACTTACCTTTCAAAATTGAGGAATTCAAGCCTAATAATATAGACCACTTAATTCCTAATACGTTGACAAAAAATTTTTTTTTTTTTTTTCTTCTTCTTCCTTCTTTTTTTTTTTTTTTTTTTTTTTTTCCCTCTTTCTTTCCTCTTTCTTTTCTCCCAACTCTCGGCTTCTCTCTTTGTAAGTGAAATGGATTTGGTTTAGTTGGATAATGGATTAACTTGAGTTTGGTTTATATATATATATATATATCCACCACCGCCTGCCCCATTTATTATATCTTTATATATATTATTATTATTATTATTATTTTGGCTTGACAATGTTGACTTTTCCTTTTTCCTTTTTTTTTTTTTTAACTAGATTAAGGTATTACATAGTGGCTCCTTTTAAAACTTCAATCTAGGATATGACTCGTCATTGTATCGAAGTTGACAAATTTATAATGATGCTACATTTTCTTGATTTCGAAGAGACAGAGATCTAAAAAGAGGCTGGGAGAGGGTTGAATATGTTTTCAGGTTTTTGAATCCGGCGTAAAATTAGTGAAGCGATCATTTCCTCATTGTTATGAGTCCGAAAATGAAATGAACATTGAAAAGCTAGCAACACGCCAAAAAGAAACTTTTTTGAATAGCTACACGCTGAAAGGAATACGGACAAGCATTGAACCGTAAAGCGATTCAATTGATGAGGGAGAAAAACGGTTCGATTGATGAGGGAGAAAGACGTATTCATCTTTATTGTCAAAACAGGTCAACAAAGGCATACATTGCCACCGGGGGTGACGAAAGCGCATCTTACTGCATGGAGGATGGCAAGATAACTCTACTTGTGGTGGGTTGAAAAAATCATCATGTTTATGGTTGAGGAAGGCAAAATTTATTTTTCAGTTCGCTCGATTTTCTTCTACAAGATCCGGCTTATATGATTAGTTTGCTATTATTTTTCCCATGAATTTTTCAAGTAGATTACAGCAGTTACGAGACAATGGATGAGACCACAAAAAATGTTTTGGGGGTGAATTTGTCAGTTTTAATGTTTCTTACGAGTCTAAGGATTAACATGTAATTTTTAATTAGGCCTGCGTTAGGACTTTGAATAAGAGCAACAAACAATGTTCGATCTTTGAGGGGTTGGTTTTTTGCAGAGTTAAATAATAGAGCTATGGTGTTATATATACCAGTTTTTTGGTCCTTTTCTTGTTTGTTCATTTGAATATATAGGTCTTGCTCCCTTTCTTCGTTCGTTCCCACGTACAATCCATATCTCCTCGTGGGCCACATCGAGCTGGTGCACCATATCATCATGGTTCACGAATGATTAACTTATTGTCTCTCAACTAGTAAGATCACATATTCTATCGAAGCCATCATCTCTATTGTGCCAATGTTGCGTTACATGAAGGCTCCAACACCTTGAGGCTTCATAGTCATAAAATTTTCCATAATTACGATTAATTGGGGCCCAAACTTAGTTTGACACAAGTGAGGAGATTTTTCTCATACATCTTAGTCCCGGACTAGCTTGCATGTTTAGAATTGTAGTTCAATCTCTAAGGTACTTGAATACCGTATAAACCCAAAATTATTGCGTATCTAAGTAAATATGGGGCTTTTCTTCTCATATAAATACACAACCTTGAGGAAGTGATGGCAAAAACTTTGTTGCTCACCGTAGAAGTTCATCATGTAAAAAGATACCATAGGAAAGCATGAGAAAATGGATTTGGTTAAGTGGGAGAATTGAAGTCAAGCGACCACAAACGACAGCATAGAGCAACAGAATACAATATTAACTCAATTTTGAGCTCAAGCTTTCCACTACTTAAATGTATAGAGCACCTAAACTACATTGATAAGAAATACACCCAAACTCTGCATAAAATTAAGATTATATGCCTCAAGAATTATAAAAAAAAAAAAAAAATACTTTACCACAAATAATGTCATAGTAGGAGCCAACATTGTTATGTGTTTCCCATAACAACATATTGCTTTGAGTTTTCTTTTTTCCTAAACATTGAAATGTCAAAAGTTGGTAGTCTTTATCTTGCAGTGATAACCGAAATGCACTACGTACCCCCTTAAGAGATTGCCTTTTTTCACCATTGGACTTTGTTGTTAGAAAACCCTCGTACCCCTTAAGTACCCTTTGTTGAACTAATATAGGTCGCACCTTTACTGGACTAAAATTGAAACTATTTTTCTTTATTGAACTCTATTTCATATTTTATGCTATTATAACAGACTACAAGAAAACTAATCGAGTCCGTATGATTACACTTTAGGTTAAACCTAAAAGAGACAGGGAACACAAATTTACGTGGTTCAGTGGTCAATCTACATTCACCCAGGGGCGGATTTGGGGGTCCATGCCAGCCCCAGCCCAACTTCCTTTATAAAATATATTGTGAAAAAAAATTGCGGAGTTTTTATTTATTAAATTATTTTTACATATTAGCCTAGCTTAAAGGATTTTCTAGTCAAGTTCGCCCCTACACAAAGCCAAGAAGAACATTTCACTAATAACCAAAATGGGAGAATACAAGTGCTGATACCCCATACTCTGAACACCCAAAACATGCATCAAGAAAGATTAAGAAAAGCTCAGTCTCACTAAAAGAAAGCTCTCTCTAAGCCTATGTTTGGCTAATGTTTATAAGATTACTTATAATCGATACTATCACCTTTTATCCACACATTTTATAGTATCCACAAGTACTATCTAATTATCCAATTACTTATTTCGAAAAATTTAAAAATTAAACTGTTTGTAATTCAAATTTAGATGGGAACATAAACTCAAGAGCTCCTTCTCTAGGAGCACACAGTGAGAGCTAATTAATCTCTATTGGATGTGGGACAAGAAAGTATGCTATTACATGTAGGAAGAAAAATTTCTCAAAGCCACTAGGAGAGAAGAAAACTCAAATATTTTTCTTTTTAAAATTGATCAAAGCCACAGTTAACACTATGTATATGTATATATGTACAAGCAGATTTGTTGGAAGATGGTGCATACTCAATCATATTTTGTAGGAAGTGCCCATAAGAAAATTAAAAGCAAAGGAAAAAGATGTATGTTAGGTCAAAAATTGAAGATGCATATCATCTCAAGAAACTTGAGAAACTTTATCTTCCTCAATTTCCAGTAATAGGCCTTTGAATAAATTGGTTACCAGGATCAAGTGCTAACTTTCCTAGGATGTGAGATTTGCAAGAAAAGAGTAGTAATGACTGTGTTCAAATCAGTTTGCATCAGAATATCCAATTATGGACAAATATATGTATGCACACCCTAATTAATTTAGATCCCAAAGCTCTATAAACACAGAATGAGGAGAAACTGATTATAATGTCTATCTTAACTTTTTGATTCGTAACAAAATTAAAGAAATTATACATTTAAGCACGTTGTGCAGTGGCTAGTGTTATTGAATACAATGTACAAAAGTTCTATTTCTTTTTCTCAAATTTTTGTGAATTTACTAAACTCGCGTGTTTCACAAATGTGTTGATCTGAATGAAATTAACTTACAATACCCAGTACTAAGAAAACTACAATTGAAGGGAAAAAAAAAAGTAGAGAAATAAATAATGAACTGATTTTCATGTTCAAACTTAACAATACATGCATGCGGACCTAATTAAGAAATTATTGGCTTAATTTTAAGTTTTCCATACACTTTCTATGACTTTATATTTTATCTTAATGATTTATTGGGACAGGTTTAAAAGAATTTAAATTAAGAGAGAGATGATAGCACATTCTCAAGACTGGTAGCCCTAATGTATAATTAGATAGAGAATTATTTGAGTAAAATTTGAAAATTCTTCTAATTAAGATTCTATAGAACTGTTCATTCAAAAAAAAAAGGGATTACCGAAATTAATGCCATAAAAAATGTATGAAGTTTTACTTTTGCATATGTATCTTTAATTTCATGCTCTTGCACATGAGAACAAGAGAAGAAAGAGAGAGAATCAGTAAACAAACTTGTATTCTTCTTTTCTTATATATTTCAAACCAAAGTTAAAAAAGGAAAATATTCCAAATTCGTGTTCGAATACGAAGTAATTAAGGCTTTCTGCAAACTCAAGCGGATATCTGTACACTGTAAAACTGGATTTATTACCGATAAATGAATACTTGATCATGGATCGTTCCCGTGGCCAAGACGAAGCTCCAAATCTACTTCATTTTCCTTCGCGTTTACCTTTTCGTTCTGTCCGTCATTACTAGGTGGGGAACCGATCCTCAGACTGAGATTTGCATCCTTATGATCGTCGAAAAATATAATATTTTCCCGTGGCAAATTGTTCTGATGAAAATCATGAGCAGACGAAGTAGGGTTTGACGATGGCAAGTAGACTTGATAGTTCCTCACAGCCGTAAAATAATTACTATTTGTTTGATGATGATGATCACTGGATGGAACTGGAGGGAAAAATCTTGAATCTAAGAAATCTTCATTCGTATATTTATTCTGAATTGAAGATCCCTCCTGTTTTTTGTGCTTCGCTTTGGCTTTATCTTTCCTGTGTATATTCATGTGTCCTCCTAAAGCTTGCGCGTTCGTGAAGCCGCGCTTACAGAAATTGCACTCGTATGATCTTCCAACACCCGTGTTGTCATCTTCGTTGATTTTCTCCTTCTCATGATCACTTTCTTGGCCTGAATTTGTGTCGGAACTCGTATGCTTTTCGGGCTCCATCTTAAACAAATTTTGCTTCCAGAAAGTCTCCCTAGGAAGTTGACAATTACAAGAGCAAAGTACTCTACTGTGGAAATTATTATATGACGTTTGAAGAGAAAGGGATGGACAACAATCAGCCGTATATTGTCTATATTTTATTTGAATTTTGTGATTTGTTTCCTCAAGCCGGCTTTAGTATAAACGAGCTGTTTCTCGACAGATTTCGATTTTGATTTTGATTTTCTTTTTTTTAATTCTCCTTTTTGGGTTATGTTTTCAATACCTTTATTCCCCTTTCTTTAAGGCTCAAACGAAATGTCTATAGGGCATGACTTAGTCTCCATATATTGGTAAACATAGAAAGTACTGCCATTGGAATTGTTTTGTTTTTAGTTAATCGTACAACAAATTTTGTTCTACATGAACTTGATTTGAACAACTTTATAGTGCCAAGGGATAGGCTTAGGTAGACAATTTCTACGGGATGTAGGCCTCTCAAAAGGTAACGGAGGCGTGAATTAAATTTATTTCTTATTAGTCAAGTTCACAAGAATAAAATTTAGTTTTTATGGTTCCAAAGAAGTGTTAAATAAATTCAATTCTTACTAATTGCTTTTGAAGAGAGATCAAATTAATGTATGTGATACAACAATTAATACTTCACATGCGACTATAAATGTAACACGGCCAACAACAATCTGGGATAATTTTAGTGTTTTATTTTTTTTATTTTTTTTTTATTGAATTAGCGTTTAGAGGGTTAGATACAAGCTCCTTTTAAAACTTCAATCTAGGATATGACTCGTCATTGTATCGAAGTTGACAAATTTATAATGATGCTACATTTTCTTGATTTCGAAGAGACAGAGATCTAAAAAGAGGCTGGGAGAGGGTTGAATATGTTTTCAGGTTTTTGAATCCGGCGTAAAATTAGTGAAGCGATCATTTCCTCATTGTTATGAGTCCGAAAATGAAATGAACATTGAAAAGCTAGCAACACGCCAAAAAGAAACTTTTTTGAATAGCTACACGCTGAAAGGAATACGGACAAGCATTGAACCGTAAAGCGATTCAATTGATGAGGGAGAAAAACGGTTCGATTGATGAGGGAGAAAGACGTATTCATCTTTATTGTCAAAACAGGTCAACAAAGGCATACATTGCCACCGGGGGTGACGAAAGCGCATCTTACTGCATGGAGGATGGCAAGATAACTCTACTTGTGGTGGGTTGAAAAAATCATCATGTTTATGGTTGAGGAAGGCAAAATTTATTTTTCAGTTCGCTCGATTTTCTTCTACAAGATCCGGCTTATATGATTAGTTTGCTATTATTTTTCCCATGAATTTTTCAAGTAGATTACAGCAGTTACGAGACAATGGATGAGACCACAAAAAATGTTTTGGGGGTGAATTTGTCAGTTTTAATGTTTCTTACGAGTCTAAGGATTAACATGTAATTTTTAATTAGGCCTGCGTTAGGACTTTGAATAAGAGCAACAAACAATGTTCGATCTTTGAGGGGTTGGTTTTTTGCAGAGTTAAATAATAGAGCTATGGTGTTATATATACCAGTTTTTTGGTCCTTTTCTTGTTTGTTCATTTGAATATATAGGTCTTGCTCCCTTTCTTCGTTCGTTCCCACGTACAATCCATATCTCCTCGTGGGCCACATCGAGCTGGTGCACCATATCATCATGGTTCACGAATGATTAACTTATTGTCTCTCAACTAGTAAGATCACATATTCTATCGAAGCCATCATCTCTATTGTGCCAATGTTGCGTTACATGAAGGCTCCAACACCTTGAGGCTTCATAGTCATAAAATTTTCCATAATTACGATTAATTGGGGCCCAAACTTAGTTTGACACAAGTGAGGAGATTTTTCTCATACATCTTAGTCCCGGACTAGCTTGCATGTTTAGAATTGTAGTTCAATCTCTAAGGTACTTGAATACCGTATAAACCCAAAATTATTGCGTATCTAAGTAAATATGGGGCTTTTCTTCTCATATAAATACACAACCTTGAGGAAGTGATGGCAAAAACTTTGTTGCTCACCGTAGAAGTTCATCATGTAAAAAGATACCATAGGAAAGCATGAGAAAATGGATTTGGTTAAGTGGGAGAATTGAAGTCAAGCGACCACAAACGACAGCATAGAGCAACAGAATACAATATTAACTCAATTTTGAGCTCAAGCTTTCCACTACTTAAATGTATAGAGCACCTAAACTACATTGATAAGAAATACACCCAAACTCTGCATAAAATTAAGATTATATGCCTCAAGAATTATAAAGAATATTCTTACTTTTTTGCATGATCCCCAAGTAGACGTACTCTCATTATAATGGCTTCAGGTGGAACTTAAATTAAATAAATAAATAAATAAATTAAAGAAGCTTGATGTTTACGGGATTCTGCTATTCCCTGAACGTTTCCGTCGTCTACACATAAAGCACATGAATTGGATTTCAGAAATTCAGTTATCTTCTATTCAAGGAATTGATCCGGGGTTCTACAAAATTTAGAATCATTCTTCAAATTCTTTTGAAGTTAGAAGACCCATACATTGGACTTGTCCTTTGGGAGCTTGATTTCAAATTCGACATCAGATTTGAACTTGATTTTTGAAAACTAATTCCTTGGGAGTGGTGGAAATCGCCATTAATTCTTTGCGCTTTTCATGCATACGATCCCTCATGAATTTCTTATCACAATATAACTCTGCAAATAACTTTCGCGCCTTGCAATCTGGATCATAGATGGGGCACCTATGACCAATTCTTCAAAAGAATGGGACATGTTTGCCTAAAGATTGTAAAGTAATTCCCAGTGCGTACAATAGTCACACATGTAGATGGAGGATGCCTCGCCGACGTATAGTTTGCATTTGAGAACTAAATTTCTCTAGTTCAATATAATCTACAGTAACTTCATCCTTGCAAGGTTTTGTCCTGGCTTGTTTTTTGAAAAGGCTAACCATTGTAAACTCGTGCTCAAATTGAACCCATATGTCAATCGATCCAAGACAAACCAGGATATGTGTCGTTAAAACATTGTGCCTTTAAGTGTGAAAAAAAAAAAAAAATACTTTACCACAAATAATGTCATAGTAGGAGCCAACATTGTTATGTGTTTCCCATAACAACATATTGCTTTGAGTTTTCTTTTTTCCTAAACATTGAAATGTCAAAAGTTGGTAGTCTTTATCTTGCAGTGATAACCGAAATGCACTACGTACCCCCTTAAGAGATTGCCTTTTTTCACCATTGGACTTTGTTGTTAGAAAACCCTCGTACCCCTTAAGTACCCTTTGTTGAACTAATATAGGTCGCACCTTTACTGGACTAAAATTGAAACTATTTTTCTTTATTGAACTCTATTTCATATTTTATGCTATTATAACAGACTACAAGAAAACTAATCGAGTCCGTATGATTACACTTTAGGTTAAACCTAAAAGAGACAGGGAACACAAATTTACGTGGTTCAGTGGTCAATCTACATTCACCCAGGGGCGGATTTGGGGGTCCATGCCAGCCCCAGCCCAACTTCCTTTATAAAATATATTGTGAAAAAAAATTGCGGAGTTTTTATTTATTAAATTATTTTTACATATTAGCCTAGCTTAAAGGATTTTCTAGTCAAGTTCGCCCCTACACAAAGCCAAGAAGAACATTTCACTAATAACCAAAATGGGAGAATACAAGTGCTGATACCCCATACTCTGAACACCCAAAACATGCATCAAGAAAGATTAAGAAAAGCTCAGTCTCACTAAAAGAAAGCTCTCTCTAAGCCTATGTTTGGCTAATGTTTATAAGATTACTTATAATCGATACTATCACCTTTTATCCACACATTTTATAGTATCCACAAGTACTATCTAATTATCCAATTACTTATTTCGAAAAATTTAAAAATTAAACTGTTTGTAATTCAAATTTAGATGGGAACATAAACTCAAGAGCTCCTTCTCTAGGAGCACACAGTGAGAGCTAATTAATCTCTATTGGATGTGGGACAAGAAAGTATGCTATTACATGTAGGAAGAAAAATTTCTCAAAGCCACTAGGAGAGAAGAAAACTCAAATATTTTTCTTTTTAAAATTGATCAAAGCCACAGTTAACACTATGTATATGTATATATGTACAAGCAGATTTGTTGGAAGATGGTGCATACTCAATCATATTTTGTAGGAAGTGCCCATAAGAAAATTAAAAGCAAAGGAAAAAGATGTATGTTAGGTCAAAAATTGAAGATGCATATCATCTCAAGAAACTTGAGAAACTTTATCTTCCTCAATTTCCAGTAATAGGCCTTTGAATAAATTGGTTACCAGGATCAAGTGCTAACTTTCCTAGGATGTGAGATTTGCAAGAAAAGAGTAGTAATGACTGTGTTCAAATCAGTTTGCATCAGAATATCCAATTATGGACAAATATATGTATGCACACCCTAATTAATTTAGATCCCAAAGCTCTATAAACACAGAATGAGGAGAAACTGATTATAATGTCTATCTTAACTTTTTGATTCGTAACAAAATTAAAGAAATTATACATTTAAGCACGTTGTGCAGTGGCTAGTGTTATTGAATACAATGTACAAAAGTTCTATTTCTTTTTCTCAAATTTTTGTGAATTTACTAAACTCGCGTGTTTCACAAATGTGTTGATCTGAATGAAATTAACTTACAATACCCAGTACTAAGAAAACTACAATTGAAGGGAAAAAAAAAAGTAGAGAAATAAATAATGAACTGATTTTCATGTTCAAACTTAACAATACATGCATGCGGACCTAATTAAGAAATTATTGGCTTAATTTTAAGTTTTCCATACACTTTCTATGACTTTATATTTTATCTTAATGATTTATTGGGACAGGTTTAAAAGAATTTAAATTAAGAGAGAGATGATAGCACATTCTCAAGACTGGTAGCCCTAATGTATAATTAGATAGAGAATTATTTGAGTAAAATTTGAAAATTCTTCTAATTAAGATTCTATAGAACTGTTCATTCAAAAAAAAAAGGGATTACCGAAATTAATGCCATAAAAAATGTATGAAGTTTTACTTTTGCATATGTATCTTTAATTTCATGCTCTTGCACATGAGAACAAGAGAAGAAAGAGAGAGAATCAGTAAACAAACTTGTATTCTTCTTTTCTTATATATTTCAAACCAAAGTTAAAAAAGGAAAATATTCCAAATTCGTGTTCGAATACGAAGTAATTAAGGCTTTCTGCAAACTCAAGCGGATATCTGTACACTGTAAAACTGGATTTATTACCGATAAATGAATACTTGATCATGGATCGTTCCCGTGGCCAAGACGAAGCTCCAAATCTACTTCATTTTCCTTCGCGTTTACCTTTTCGTTCTGTCCGTCATTACTAGGTGGGGAACCGATCCTCAGACTGAGATTTGCATCCTTATGATCGTCGAAAAATATAATATTTTCCCGTGGCAAATTGTTCTGATGAAAATCATGAGCAGACGAAGTAGGGTTTGACGATGGCAAGTAGACTTGATAGTTCCTCACAGCCGTAAAATAATTACTATTTGTTTGATGATGATGATCACTGGATGGAACTGGAGGGAAAAATCTTGAATCTAAGAAATCTTCATTCGTATATTTATTCTGAATTGAAGATCCCTCCTGTTTTTTGTGCTTCGCTTTGGCTTTATCTTTCCTGTGTATATTCATGTGTCCTCCTAAAGCTTGCGCGTTCGTGAAGCCGCGCTTACAGAAATTGCACTCGTATGATCTTCCAACACCCGTGTTGTCATCTTCGTTGATTTTCTCCTTCTCATGATCACTTTCTTGGCCTGAATTTGTGTCGGAACTCGTATGCTTTTCGGGCTCCATCTTAAACAAATTTTGCTTCCAGAAAGTCTCCCTAGGAAGTTGACAATTACAAGAGCAAAGTACTCTACTGTGGAAATTATTATATGACGTTTGAAGAGAAAGGGATGGACAACAATCAGCCGTATATTGTCTATATTTTATTTGAATTTTGTGATTTGTTTCCTCAAGCCGGCTTTAGTATAAACGAGCTGTTTCTCGACAGATTTCGATTTTGATTTTGATTTTCTTTTTTTTAATTCTCCTTTTTGGGTTATGTTTTCAATACCTTTATTCCCCTTTCTTTAAGGCTCAAACGAAATGTCTATAGGGCATGACTTAGTCTCCATATATTGGTAAACATAGAAAGTACTGCCATTGGAATTGTTTTGTTTTTAGTTAATCGTACAACAAATTTTGTTCTACATGAACTTGATTTGAACAACTTTATAGTGCCAAGGGATAGGCTTAGGTAGACAATTTCTACGGGATGTAGGCCTCTCAAAAGGTAACGGAGGCGTGAATTAAATTTATTTCTTATTAGTCAAGTTCACAAGAATAAAATTTAGTTTTTATGGTTCCAAAGAAGTGTTAAATAAATTCAATTCTTACTAATTGCTTTTGAAGAGAGATCAAATTAATGTATGTGATACAACAATTAATACTTCACATGCGACTATAAATGTAACACGGCCAACAACAATCTGGGATAATTTTAGTGTTTTATTTTTTTTATTTTTTTTTTATTGAATTAGCGTTTAGAGGGTTAGATACAATTTTTATTAGACTCGAGGCAAGGGTGTTGGTTTTCTAGCTTATTTTGAATTGAACAAAAACACTATTGAGATCTTTTCGTTGGAATCAATATTTGTTGACCTCAAATTCTCAAATATTCGTAGAATCTAGAAATTTTCACATGTTTAGCGTAATGTACCATTCAGTAGAATTGCTTATCGCATTGTCATTACATATTATTATTTTGTGCTTGAATAACAAGATAGGAAATAAATAAATTACTCGTATCTTCTATGCAACACAATTTCCCCCGTGCTTAATCTCATATTCTACTTATTATCTGTATCTAGAACATATACATCAAGAAATAAAATTATTCAAGAATAGTAAATTATTCCAGAAAATATTTTAAAAAAATGAAACGAAGTATTTCACATAAAACATGTCTTCATGTGTGTAAGGTTGTTTAGCTGGTTCCCTTCAGACAGAACAGATGGCCGAGGTTACGCGTTAATGGAGGCTGCTAACTTTACTTAATTAGGATGATATCAGTACAAGAAGACGGCCATTGACACAGATTACAACATGCATTTGAAACTGTAACGGACAAATTGAAGTATAACATCAATGAAAATAACACAAGTGGCCTTTGTAGATTACTGTTTCCACTGGGTACAGTTCATTCCCAGTTGGATATGAACATGATCATGAACATTCTATTTGAAGAAATCTGCGTCGTTGTTATCGATGTTTAGCGTACAACTTTATTAATTAATTCATCTCAGTTTGAATGGTCAAACACTTTGATTTGAGGATACAATAACAAAATAAGAACATGTATGAATTTACACGAGGTTGAAAAGACGGATTAATCTATTTTGAAAAAAGAAAAATAAATGCCCATTTCCAAGTGACTTTTGTAAAAAATAAAAAATAAAAAATAAATTATTTTCAATAACTTAGTCACAAAATAACCACAAATCATTGAACTATCGCTCAAGCTAATGGAAAGCATTACGTAATAGCAAGCATTCAAGCAGCCATGAATTCAAGGACTACAAAACGGGAAAAAGTCAAATTAAAAGCCTCAACACACGTTTCCATTATTGTCTTTGTGATAGAGAATTTAACCTAACATTATTGAATTACAAGAACACATAATTGAATTAATAAACTTCACCCGAAATAGAGAAGAATAGAGAAAATTATTGATTCGTCTTGAATCTTCAACTGTCACTTGAACAATCTAAAAAAAAGAAATAGTTTGAAGTTTCT
>NW_019237161.1:55887-64812 GCF_002742605.1 Olea europaea var. sylvestris | reverse complement strand
AAAAAAAAAAAAAAATACTTTACCACAAATAATGTCATAGTAGGAGCCAACATTGTTATGTGTTTCCCATAACAACATATTGCTTTGAGTTTTCTTTTTTCCTAAACATTGAAATGTCAAAAGTTGGTAGTCTTTATCTTGCAGTGATAACCGAAATGCACTACGTACCCCCTTAAGAGATTGCCTTTTTTCACCATTGGACTTTGTTGTTAGAAAACCCTCGTACCCCTTAAGTACCCTTTGTTGAACTAATATAGGTCGCACCTTTACTGGACTAAAATTGAAACTATTTTTCTTTATTGAACTCTATTTCATATTTTATGCTATTATAACAGACTACAAGAAAACTAATCGAGTCCGTATGATTACACTTTAGGTTAAACCTAAAAGAGACAGGGAACACAAATTTACGTGGTTCAGTGGTCAATCTACATTCACCCAGGGGCGGATTTGGGGGTCCATGCCAGCCCCAGCCCAACTTCCTTTATAAAATATATTGTGAAAAAAAATTGCGGAGTTTTTATTTATTAAATTATTTTTACATATTAGCCTAGCTTAAAGGATTTTCTAGTCAAGTTCGCCCCTACACAAAGCCAAGAAGAACATTTCACTAATAACCAAAATGGGAGAATACAAGTGCTGATACCCCATACTCTGAACACCCAAAACATGCATCAAGAAAGATTAAGAAAAGCTCAGTCTCACTAAAAGAAAGCTCTCTCTAAGCCTATGTTTGGCTAATGTTTATAAGATTACTTATAATCGATACTATCACCTTTTATCCACACATTTTATAGTATCCACAAGTACTATCTACTTATCCAATCACTCATTTCAAAAAATTTAAAAATTAAACTGTTTGTAATTCAAATTTAGATGGGAACATAAACTCAAGAGCTCCTTCTCTAGGAGCACACAGTGAGAGCTAATTAATCTCTATTGGATGTGGGACAAGAAAGTATGCTATTACATGTAGGAAGAAAAATTTCTCAAAGCCACTAGGAGAGAAGAAAACTCAAATATTTTTCTTTTTAAAATTGATCAAAGCCACAGTTAACACTATGTATATGTATATATGTACAAGCAGATTTGTTGGAAGATGGTGCATACTCAATCATATTTTGTAGGAAGTGCCCATAAGAAAATTAAAAGCAAAGGAAAAAGATGTATGTTAGGTCAAAAATTGAAGATGCATATCATCTCAAGAAACTTGAGAAACTTTATCTTCCTCAATTTCCAGTAATAGGCCTTTGAATAAATTGGTTACCAGGATCAAGTGCTAACTTTCCTAGGATGTGAGATTTGCAAGAAAAGAGTAGTAATGACTGTGTTCAAATCAGTTTGCATCAGAATATCCAATTATGGACAAATATATGTATGCACACCCTAATTAATTTAGATCCCAAAGCTCTATAAACACAGAATGAGGAGAAACTGATTATAATGTCTATCTTAACTTTTTGATTCGTAACAAAATTAAAGAAATTATACATTTAAGCACGTTGTGCAGTGGCTAGTGTTATTGAATACAATGTACAAAAGTTCTATTTCTTTTTCTCAAATTTTTGTGAATTTACTAAACTCGCGATGATCCAAAAACTTATCCAATTTCAGAGGCAACAAGAATAAGTAAAGGTACACTTCTAAAATATGACTTATTCCATTCATCGGTTCCGGGTTTGAACCTCATCTAATTTGAATTATCAGGCAATGTTATTAGAGATGGGTCAATCCCAAATTTTATCATCGCCCCCATATGGGCAGAACTTGCCATTATAGCCTAACGTGTAAAGCTAAATTGTCTATAGTTATAATTATCATGAAGAATCCACATGACCTGATGATCTTTTTAATTTTTTTCCAAAAATAATTCTCTAAGTGTTACTGAATGAATCATAGAATCATCAATGATGCAAACTGGTAGACGTCCCTTTAAAAATATTATCAAAATCTATTTCTTTCCCATTACTTGCAATTTTTTGTTTACAAAACTTTATTGTTATGTAGAATGTCTCAAAGATAACTTTTTTTTTTTTTCATTATCATAAATGACCTTTGTCTTTTAATATAATTAAAATCTACCTATATTGGTCAAACAAGGTAAAATGTGCCGCCCCTACTTTCGCACCACCCAACCACCGCCTTCGCTCTCACCCTCGCCTAGTCTTAGCATTTATTTTCCATAAGCAAATTTCTAAAGAAAACCTTAAACACGTAACTTCCAAACAATAAAAATTTGGTCAACTCACAAATGAATGATAATTCCGCGGCCAGGGTTAGCATTTATTTTTGTTGTTGGTGCCGTAAATGATATGGCAGTAAAGGTGGCAGGCTCAAATTAATGTTAAACTTTCTTTCACATTTTGTATACATAGAAAGGGAAATTACACCACACCCTATCTTAAAAATTCAACATTCTAAAATCAGGTGGAAAGTTTCACAATTCAAAAATCAGAACTTTTTTTATATTAATTATTTAAATAAACTAATAAAATTAGGAAAATATCAAAACCCTACCCACTACCCAAACCCGTAAATCTCCTCCCTCTCCCTCTCCCTTTCCCTCGCCCTCGTCCTCCGTCATCTCTCTGGCGCCACCAACAACCACTGTGAGTGACAAACCATAAACATTTGCCAGAGACAGCCAACACACTACCTCCGGTGAGATGACACACCCTGATTTACTATAGATTCATCACCCTAATCGTGACATTTGTAGATGGATTCAATCAATCTGGACAATAATTTTACATTGGCGCCATCACTGGGGCTAGCTTCGCCACGAAGGTAGCCGTGGGCAATTAATTTATGTATAGCATCAAGGGCAGGCTCGAAAACTTTCAGGTAATTAGACGAGGTAAGGATGATTTTGGTTTTGTTTGTTGGAGTGGTGGCGATGACTGGTGGCAATGTAGGCTGTGGTGGTGGTGGTGGTAGCAGCGGTGGGGTGGAGATGGCGACAACGGTGAGGTGGTGTGATGATGGCTATTGTCGGATGCTAGTAGTTTTGGATTCGATTTGTTGGTGGTGTTTGGGTGGTGGTGGTTGTGATGTTGGCTTCAATGATGGTCGTGACAATGGTTGTCACTTCCATTGTAGCTCTAATTTTGGATCTATTTTGAGGTGTAGTCACAATGGTAGTGAAGCTTGGCATTGGTGGTGGTGGTCACAATCTAGGTGGTGCGGGTGGTAGTGGATGACGGGGGATATTTGGGTCCGATCTTGGTCATGATAGTGGCGATTACTGTAATAAAAATTTTTCTTGGTGGTGACTCTGGCTTCGACGATGTTGTGGTGTTTTCTATGATAGGTTGATTTATTTGAGGTGGTGCTTCTGTCAACGATGATGGTGGTGGTGGTGGAAGTAGTAGTGAGATGGTAACTGCAATTGTTGGTGGTGCTCACAAATTGTTTAGTTGGTTGTGACTATTAAATTGGTTAATCTGTGATCAATAAAAAATATAAATTGTGGCCCAGAAGTAATGTGTGACATAAAAAATTGTTAATATATGATCGATAATTTGATAATTTATGATTGTATAATAAATTGTGACTTATAATATTTGTGACCAATAAATAAATCGTGACTTATAAATATTTTGATTTGTGATCAACGAACAAATTGTAACCTATAAAATTTTTGAATTATGATTGTAAATTTGCAAAAGAGTGGTTGATGTAGGCAGAAGCATAAAAGAATGACGAACACGCAATCGAAGTTATGTTAATTCCAAAAGAATACTATAACACGATTACCTTTTCGTTTTCGTTGATTCCTCTGAATGTTAGAACACCAAGATCAAAGCTTCATTGATTCGTGTAAAAATGCCGAGAATTCGGATCTAAATTGGAGACAAACTCATAATTTTTATTAAATTTTCAATAAAGTCAAAAGTCAAGAATTCAACAGTTTTTTTTTTTTTTTTTTGGCTACTTAAAAGAAAACCTAATCAACATTTTTAATTGAAATTGCATTTCTAGTCCCTAAACTCTCAACAAATCATAAATCAAAGAAATTATATAGCCCTATTTTGTAGAGATTAAATCTGATTTTTAATATATTTTTATAAAAGTTGATAAAATATATGGTTAAAAAATTGTGAATATTATGAAATATGTGTTTAAAATTAATTGTTAAGTTTAACTTATATTACAGTCTCAATTTCAATTTCAACCAAACAAGGACATAAATTGATCATATTCTACAAAGCAAATTATTTTACATAAGAAAGTCACTCAAGAATTGGAATTGCACAATTTTTGCGTTAATGTCAAAAATAATACATAAATTCAAGAAATAGATATTTATATTAAGGTCCATCAAGGCATATCCAACATTTTTAGACAAATTTCATGAGTTCAAGTCTCTCTGGATATGTTGAGCTCTGATATGGAAAAAAGGAGGGGGAATTGCATACATGTGAAAAGAGTGCGTTGAAAATAATATACATTTGATACATCTAGGACTAGACAGAACTTCTGAACTGAACCAAACCGATCGAACCTAACTTGAACCGAGCGATTCTTCTTAAATTAAATACCTGAATGAGTATCTGAATCGAGAACCGACGGGTTTGATTCGATTCTCAATTATAGATTAAGAATCGAATAACAATCGAATCTCTCTAATATTTTAATTTATTTATTTTAAATATGCCAAATTATTTTATTTTTTCTAAATAAATTTGTTAACTAATTAATTTAGTTCAAACCCAAAAATATGATTTTCCTATTTCTAATTTTCAATTCAAAGCCAATTTAATCAAATTGATCTAAGTTTTATACAAATATGTTAGTCTACCGTAGTGTCATTTTCTACAATTCTAGAGAAATTGAATTGAAACTCAACAATGCATCTCTTAATTATTTTGAGTTCGCTATCTTCTTATTCCTATGATTTTAACAATCAAGTTTATGAAGAACTCAGCAAAGAGAGGCACAAAAGATACATAAGGTTGAACTACATTTTTTTGTAAGAGTTAAGATTGAACATATCATTAGTTGAATTAATGTCACTTTATAAATATTAAAAAATTTAATTATAATATGGAACCTAGGAATCGAACCGAACCAAACCGAAAATGAACAATTTCATAATTAAACTTGGACCTGACAGTTCCACTTACTAAATACCCGAAATTTTGGGTCCAATTCAGTTTTTCGTTAGAACGAACAGAATCGGACCATGTTCAGCCCCTGACACATCTAAATGCACAAGAGTATTTTTAAAGACTCCAAATATAGAATAACATGTACTCTATATAGTCATTGTTTAAAGACAAGTTTCAAAGGACTTTATTTTAACTCTATAAAATAGATAACTCTATTCTTACTTTAAAAGTTGCATTTAATAAGTAGGCAATGGAAAGACTACATATAATCTCGAGTGACCTTTGTATCTGCTAAACTTGAATGTACTTTGGATGGAAAGATGAAAACTACAAAGCGTGTGGTCTAGATTATAGATACATAGCTAAAGTTTTGTAGATAATGCGGCTCATATCTTCCTTAGAAGTAAACTCTACAACCCAATTTCATCTTCTCCATTGTGCACTACTGTTAACTCCAATTACATTTTCATTATTGTTTTTCATTTTATTGATTTTCAGGAAATTAATACAATCGTTCTTTTATATGCCCGAAAGAAAATCTATTATTTATTCTAGAAAATTTATAACAAGTTCAACTTTTCTACACAATCACATTATCATATACATACACAGTTCGATTAAAGAGTTAGAACTAGTTGATTTGGATTGAAATTCATCCAAACCGACTAATTTAGTTTTGATTTCAGGTTGGAGTTGAAATCGACTCAAACCAAATCACGCACGGACCTACTTTTGTATATGAAATAAGTCAACTTATCCTTATCCTCATCCTCATTCTCATCCTAAACTTTTCCCATGTCAGATATTTGCTCTTGTTTAGAATATACAAGCAATAAATACATTTAATATATAAGCAATATATTTGCTCTCATTTAATTTTTTGAGTAGAGAAAACCATTAGATGAAATTTCCCTAATAGAAAATAATAAAAATAAAAATGAGTGCAATTGCATTGTACCTAAGAAACTAACAATCATTTGGGTGGACTCCGTCCAAAAGAACCATTTGTGCCAACTGTAAAAAGATTTGAACCACTTGCATCACATTTAAAAAGTTTGGACCAAAATTGTAATTGAGCAAAGATTGAGACCATTTGTGCCAACAATAAAAAGATTTGGACCACTTGCATCACATTTAAAAAGTTAGGACCAAAATTGCAATTGAGCAAAGATTGAGACCAGATGTGCGAAATCTCTATTAAATAATGTTTCTTGTAAAAAGAAGGGTCAAAATAAAGAGTACTTTTGAAGTATAATGTACCTTTAGTTCAAACAATTAGGGTTGTCAATGGGCTTTAGCTCAAACAACTACGGTTGTCAATGGGCTGAGCCGGCTAAAGAACTAGGGTTGTCAATGGGCCGAGCCGAGTCCATGAAAGCACGAGCTCGGTTCGGCCCCCGAGCTTGCGACTTGTGGGCTTAGTCAAGCCGAGCCCGGCGCGAGCAGACGTCATTTTTCCTTTTTTTTTTTTTGGAAACAAATGGGTAAATTAGAAAATAAAAAAGTAATTTTAATTTTTAAATCATGAATTAGATATAAAAAATTAGGTAAAAAATTTAAACCCTCCTCCTTTATCCGGGTTTGGGATCGATTACTTAAATTTAGAGTAGATGGAGTTAAAAATTGTGTTATTTGTTTGTTTGTTTGTTCGTGTACAATTTTTTAAAGAAAATTTAAAACAGTATTAAAAATTATTTTTTCAAGCAACGTTGCGCGTCCCCTTACATATAATTTTCGAAGAAAATCCTTTCTAAAAATTGAAAGGGTAATCGAATGCCCTTTCAATTGTCAGAAGTCTACACTTTGAAGATTATATAGAAGTCTTTCATTTCGAAAATTATATATAATTTTCGAAGTGAAAGACTTCTGACAATTGAAAAAGCAATAATTCAATTACCCTTTCAATTTTCAAAATGAATTTATTTTAAAAATTATATACAAAGGTACGCACAGCATTGTTCGAGGAAAAAATTTTAAATGTAGATATATCATATATAGTAGTAATAGTACCAAGTACTAACAAAAATTTAACTAAATTGGTGGAAATGAATTTTTTTTTTTAACTAAAAGAGATAGAAAAAATAAAAATGAAATCTTTATTATTTTTTTTCTTTTTAAAATAGATAAAATATAAATCTTCCTCCCAGTCGATTCCTGATCTCGCTCAAAACTCTTTTACCTGCACTAAAAGTAGACTCCAAAGCAACAGTACTAACCGAAAGTGTCAGCAAATCTTTTGCAATCGCAGATATAACTGGCCAATGTCGTTCATACCTTTGCCAAAATTCAATTACTTCGTCTGAACTTTTTTTAATTGTTTTATATGTTGGCATATTCTAGTTGAAATAATCAATTAATTCAGTGGCCAATGCATTATGGCTTGAGCCCGTAGATGTTTGATGATAATGAGATACAGATGGTGACAACATGGTAGTGCCAATGGTATTAGAGGAACATATTGCAGATGAATCAAATCTATACGAATTAATGCCTTGAAATAAATTAAATATTTCCGCATCTTCTTCTTCAATTTCAGTGAAAAGAGTAGATGCAGATGGTACCCGACTAATATTGGTACCCATTCGGTTCGCATATAATTCATACATTTCACATAATGTCTGCTCTAAATTTCTATATGTGGTAGGTGTATCAACTGTCAAGGCATTTGAAATTTGATCAATTATATATTTAGTTCCTGATAAATTATATCGGGGGTCCATCACGCATGCTAAAGGAAATAATATAGGCAAATCTTCTCAATATTTTTCTAAATTTTAATTCCATAACAATTATAATTTCACTAAAATCAATGTCATTTCTGTATTTATGAAATGTTCTTACAATTATATAAAGACGTTCAAGCACCATACAACTGGTGGGATAGTAAACGCCCGATAAAATCTTAGTTGTTTCATAAAAAGATGGGTGGTACCAATTCCTCTTTACCATGTCAATCTTTGTTGGCAATATTTACATACTGCTTTGGATTTTTGGACTCCATTAACGATTTTTCCTGTTGAAATCAACTAAAGTGATCCCAACATGTAACGCCCCGACCCCTAGTGGACCGGAACGCTACTTACTTTACTTAGTTTAACCGGTGGTTTAGTAACAAGTGTATACGTTTTAGCGGATGCTTACATCTTCGGATAATAATTTAAATAACAATACTTCAAATACTTTAAACAAAAATACTGAATCATTTTTCAAAATAACAAAATGTAATTTATTTGAAGAAAACATAACTTGTTCTCGCATTCTGCGTTATTCAAAAATTTAAAGAAATAACATTAGAAAACATTTTATAAAAATAAATCCAAATCACTTATTCACTGGATTTCCATGGGCTCGTTACATCACTCTCCATCTTCTCCTACATTCATGCCCAAGGTAAAATTCCTTCAATCTGTAGAGATGGGATTAAACCCGTGAATTGAAAAACTCAATAGGTGTCATAAGTACATTCATAATCAAACTATACATTTCAAAACATTAACTTTATAACTTTTCATACATGCCGTACCCGGAGGCACCATTTGACATGAAGGGATATGCCGTACCCAAGGGCACCATTTGACATACGAACATTTCTTCAACATAGAAGGGTATGCCGTACCGGAGTACAATTTGACATACGGCCATTAACATAGAGGGATATGTCGTACCGGAGTACCATTTGACATACAAACATTAACATGAATCGAAACTTATAACTTAACACGATTAAACACATTGCACCTCTACCTACCTTGATTGATGCTTTTGAAACTTTGAAAACTTGGATTGAAAATTTCGATGAAACTTGGACGTTTAA